>NW_014569594.1:192918-196342 GCF_001313835.1 Polistes canadensis
AAGACATCAAAGATAAAGTAGTGTCGGGCACTAAAGATGCTAAAGACAAAGCAGTAAGTAAAGCAAGTGATATTACACATGCAGCAGTTACTGACGTGAAGGAAGCAAAAGGAAAAACAATTGAAGCAGTACAAGATGTTACGGAAAAAACAACTGCAGGCATGAAGGATGTCAAAGATAAATCTACACTAGCAGCAACAGAAGTAAAAGATAAAATAATTTCTGGTACTAAAACGACTGCTGATAAAGTTGAAAAAGCAGCAGAAAAGGTTGCAGATGATGCTAAAGATGCTAAGGATGGTCTAGGAAAAGAATTGAAAAAAGATGCAGAAGTCTTAAAGGGTGCTATTATTACTGGTGCTGATACTGTTGTAGACGGTGCTCAGTCAACAACAGATAAGGCTGCAAAAGAAACGAAGAAATCGAAAGACAAGGCAACTGGTTTCTTCTCGGGTATTCTAAAGGGAGCTAAGCACGCGGTAGAAGATATCTCGGGAGATATTAAAGAATTTGTAGAAGAAACAAAGGCCGAAGCTGCAGAAGAAGAAGCACGTGCGAAAGATGCAGCTGCCAAAGCTGCAAAATCTGTAGATGATGCTAAGGACAAAGCCAAGACTGAAGTTAAAGATCTAAAAGATAAAACAGTAGAAAAAGTGCAAGATGCRAAGGAAAAAACAGTGGCCGGTGTTAAAGATGCAAAAGATAAAACTGTAACTACAACGCAAGATATCAAAGAGAAAATTGTGACCAGTGTTACAGATTCTACAGGAAAAGCAGCAAGTAAAGCGAGTGACGTTACCGAAAAAGTGGTAACTGGTGCAAAGGATGCAAAAGATATATCAAAGGAAAAAGTAAAGGATATGACGGAGAAAACAGTAGAAGTCATAAAAGATGGAAAAGAAAAAACAGCAGCAGTAGCTACGGATGCAGGCGAGAAAATAATCTCTGGTAGTAAAGCAGCTGCTATTAAGGTAGAAACTGCAGCACACGGAGTTGCTGATGGTGCAAAACATGCGAAAGATGCAGTAGCAAAAGAATTGAAAGAAGACGCCGAAGTTGTGAAAGGTGCAATAAGTACTGGCACTGATACTCTTGTGGACACAGCCAAATCAGCTAAAGATAAAACTGCGAAAGAAGCTAAAAAAGCTAAAGACAAGACGTCTGGATTTTTCTCGGGTATTTTTAAGGGAGCTAAGCATACAATTGACGACGCTTCCGATGATGTTCAAGAATTCTTGACTAAAACGAAAGCAGAAGCAGAAGAAGAAAAAGCACGTGCTAAAGAAACAATATCACAAGCCGAAAAATCTGTCGATGATGTAAAAGACAAGGCAGTTGCAGGAATTAAAGATATAAAAGATAAAACAGTCGAAGGAGTGCAAGATGCGAAAGAAAAAACAGTAGCTGGTATTAAAGATGCAAAAGATAAAACTGTAACTACAACGCAAGATATCAAAGAGAAAATTGTGACCAGTGTTACAGATGCTACAGGAAAAGCAGCAAGTAAAGCGAGTGACGTTACCGAAAAAGTAGTAACTGAGGCAAAGGATGCAAAAGATAAATCAAAGGAAAAAGTTAAGGATATGACGGAGAAAACAGTAGAAGTCATTAAAGATGGAAAAGAAAAAACGGCTGCTGCAGCCACGGATGCAGGCGAAAAAATAATCTCTGGTGGAAAAGCAGCTGCTGCCAAAGTAGAAACTACAACGCACGCAGTTGCTGATGGTGCTAAACATGCGAAAGGTGCAGTAGCAAAAGAATTGAAAGAAGATGCTGAAGCTGTGAAAGGTACACTTTCCACTGGTGTTGATACTGTTGTGGACGCAACAAAATCAGCTAAAGATAAAACTGCGAAAGAAGCTAAAAAAGTTAAAGACAAGACGTCTGGATTTTTCTCGGGTATTTTTAAGGGAACCAAGCACACAGTTGACGACGCTTCCGATGATGTTCAAGAGTTCTTAAATAAAACAAAAGCTGAAGCGGAAAAAGAAAAAGCACGTGCTAAAGAAACTGCTTCAAGTGCGGCTAAATTTATAGAAGATGCGAAAGAAAAGACTGTATCTGGGTTACAAGATGGTAAAGAGAAAACAATAGTTGCTGTTAAAGAATCGAAAGATAAAACTGTTGCTACCGCAAAAGACGTCAAAGAGAAGATTGTATCTGGTACTAAAGATGTCGGTAACAAAGCTGTAACTGGAGTGCAAGATATCACCGGTAAAGTGGTATCTGATGTAAAAAGTACAAAGGACATAACAATTGAAGGAGTCCATGGTCTTACGGAAAAAGTAGCGACTGAATTGAAGGATGTTAAGGATAAAGCCTCTGTAGTAGTTGCAGACGCAGGAGATAAAATTAAGTCTAGAGAAAAGAAAGCAGCTGATAAAGTAGAAACTGCAGTTCATGAAGTGGCGGATGGAACGAAGCGTGCGAAGGATGCTGTAGCGAAAGAACTGAAAGAAGATACCGAAGCTGTAAAAGACTCATTTACCTCCGCTGCTGGTGCTGTAGCGAGTGATGCACAATCAGCAAAAGATAAAGCTGCAAAAGAAACCAAAAAAGCGAAAGATAAAACATCTGGATTCTTTTCAGGCATAATTAAAGGAGCTAAACATGCTGTTGAAGAAGTTTCTGAAGACGTTAAAGAATTTTTGGCAGAGACAAAAGTTGAAGCTGCTGAAGAAGAGGAGCGTGCGAAAGAAGATGCATTGCGTACTGCAAAATCTGTAGAAGATACCAAAAATAAGATCGCTGAAAGTGCTAAAGAACTAAAGGACAAAACAGTAACAGAAATACAAGATGCAAAGGACAAGACAGTATCTGCTGTTAAAGATACAAAGGATAAAACAATTGTTACAACGCAAGATGTCAAAGGAAAATTAGTTTCTAGCGCTAAAGATGCTAAAGACGGAACAGTTAGTGGATTACAGGATGTTAAAGAAAAAGTTGTAGTTGGTGTAAAAGACGTAAAAGATAAAGTAGATTCTACAGTTGTTAAAACGGAAGGTAAAATTTTATCCGATGGTAAGGAAGCTGGTGATAAAGTAAAAGTAACAGCACATGAATTTACAGAAGGTGCAAAAGATGTGAAAGATGCTTTTACAAAAGAAGGTAAAAAAGATGCTGAAGTATTAAAAAGTGCTGCTATTGCTGGAGCTGATACTGTTGTGGATGGTAGTCAGTCAGCAAAAGATAAAGCTGCAAAAGGAGCAAAGAAAGCTAAAGAGAAAACATCAGGATTTTTCTCTGGCATATTCAAGGGAGCAAAACAAGCAGTAGAAGATGTCTCTGATGATTTTAAAGAATTTTTAGATGAAACTAAAGCCGAAGCTGCCGAAGAAGAAGCGCGTGCAAAAGAAGCAGCTGCTAAAGCTGCAAAATCTGTAGATGATGCTAAAGATAAAGCCAAGACTGAAGTTAAAGATCT
>NW_014569594.1:197182-296374 GCF_001313835.1 Polistes canadensis
GACGAAGTTAAAAGTAAGGCACATGATTTAACGGATAAAACAGTAACTGGTGTAAAAGATGTTAAAGATAAAACAGTCGAAGGGGTATCACATATTGCTGAGAAAACTACGGATGGTGTCAAAGATATAAAAACTAAAGCAGCTTCTGCAGTTACAGCAACAGGAGCTGGTATTATTTCGGGTGGGAAAATAGTTACAGATAAAATAAAAACCACAACTCACAGTGTAGCTGAGACTACAAAGGATGCAAAAGAGGCTGCAGCTAAGGAAATTAAAAAATATGCTGAAATCGTTAGAGGTGCTGCAATTGCTGGAGCTGATACTGTCGTAGATAGTGCTCAATCAGCTAAAGATAAGGCTGGGAAAGAAACTAAAAAAGCTAAAGAGAAAACATCTGGATTTTTCTCTGGTATAATTAAAGGTGCTAAACAAGCAGTAGGAGATGTCACTGATGATGTGAAAGAATTCTTTGAAGAAACCAAAGCCGAAGCTGAAGCTGAAGAGGCGCGTGCAAAGGAAGCTGCAACGCGTTCAGTTAAAATGGGAAAAGATTCGAAAGATAAAACTGCAGATACTATCAAGGATACAAAAACGAAGGCAGAGGCCAAAGTATCTGATGCTGGACACAAAATTACAAGTGTTACCACTGCTACTTCTGACGATTATTTCCTTCCCAGGGAATCTGAAGATAGACGAAAAATAAATGAACAATTTGGAGGTAGAACGACCACGATTATAAGTAGTAAAATAATTTCTCCTGTACAAGGAGATTCTACACCAGAAGGTTACGGTTTTTCAACATCTACATTCGATCCCAAACCTGGTATTAACACAGTTAGTTCCATTGTTAGTAGTGATCAGGATTTGGTATCACGGGATAGATCGAAAAAAATTTCGCGCATTCCACAACGTATTAGTACTTCTCCGGATGACAGAACTGAGCAGCTAAGTACAAATTTGGGTTCAGGTAGAGTAGTTGTGATATCTAGTGAATCAGAGCACCTTGAACCTTACACAAGACAATCCGTCACCACAGTCGTAACAAAGTCTGTGCGGACGGCAGCAACACCACCACCCAGTCTCGCCGAGTTCACTGACAGTAGAATCGAAGGTATCTTGCAATAATTGCGTTATTCAAATTATATTCCAGCTGTGTGTAACATAATTAATTATGTTGTTGCTTTTCTCTGTAACTTCAGTTTTAATAGTTATACAAAAACGTGCAAACTAGTCGTGCACTTTCATTATTTATAATCAATTCTAACTTTCTAATCTAAATCACTTTCAGTCCACTAATGTTACCAACTCTTGTTATTTATAGGTAATACATTCGTACAAAAAAATATAGAGAGGAGAGTGGAATGATCGTTTTTACATTATTTCAGATTATCCACGTTATTAAATAATAATAATAATAATCATAATCATAATAATAATAATAATGATATTCTTACGCATATACTTATTGCTAATTTGATCGATTACATTTTCATTGAAATTTGTATCAGTTCATAATATTTAATCGGAAGATAATACTTTGGGGTACGAATGTGTTCGAAAGATATACTTGATTGGTGAAGAAGTATAACAATTTCCGCGTTTTTATTTACTGCGCTGAAGCCCGTATTATATTTATCTTGTTTTAACATTTATTTAATGCATGTTTCCAGGTTTTCCATACAATAAGTTATATTATTATCAACTATTACATCACATCATATAAAGTAATTTTTTTCATATATGTTAAGTGTAACAGACTTTATTTGGAAGTCCTTATTTTTTTTTTTTTTCGTTATAATATATAACATACAATTCACATACTTTTTATTCCGTAATTTATTTCATTGGATTAACAGGACACCACAACTATAGAGAAGCATGACCAAGGTATACCATGCAGGGAAACATCATTCATTTAATCTTTGTTACTTCATGCTTTCAATGTTAATTTGATTTATGTGTCAATATTTAAATAACATTTCTCGTTTTACAGATGTAACAGAAGAAGCTGCAAGACGAGCACAAAACCTAGTTCAACAAACATATTCTGTGACAAAACCAGGTAAAGTGGAAGTAACAGAAACGCAATAATCACGAACACAGATCACAGGTCAAAAATCAATGTATTAGCAAATTCTATTTTGGTGCCCTCATTTATATTTAGCTTTATCTTCCATAGTTAGCACCTGCCGACGCTTTCACACTAACGGATACTGTGCGCATGTTTCTTACTAAATATTTACCAGTATCTGCCCAAGAGAGTATACATGTAAATTTGAATAACACATTGTTGTAATTTAGATACTATAGTGGTTTATATGCAACAAGAAAATGGTCATTAATCTATTGAGTGGTAATCTGTTGAAAGAACAAATATGATTTATAACTTCTGTGATTTATAATAAGTCATTTCATAAATGTATAACAGAGTCTGTCAGGTAACTAATGGTACAAGAGAGCAAGAGATGATCCTACATATAGAACTAAACATTTTTGATTTAGTTTTTCATGTAGAATCAACCCCTGTTTGCTTGTACCATCAGTTATAGGACACTCTGTATATTCTAAAATATTTAAACTTGTTTTTTTTTTTAGAAGTATTTATTAAAATAATTTCATATATCCTTATATAATATAACAATAATTAAAATATCTCTTCCTAGATCCTTAGTCAAAAAAAAAAAAATGAATTATAACTATTATATATAAATTAAAAATCACTTATCTTCTAATACTATAGAAAAGCTTTTTTTAATATATTAAAACATATATTTTAGAGTAAACTTTATAATGGTCCGTTTTAGTAAGATTCAAGCGTCACAATTAGACACTGTTTAATGAGTGTTTTTTTTATAAACAAACTAATCCTGTTCCAGTATTGATACTAACTAAACTTACCGTAGAAGTGCGACGTACACACCCACGTACATGCGGAAACAATGCGCGTGAGCGTGCGTGTGTGCGCGCGCGCCTGTTAGTGGGTATGCGCGTACACACGCATATGAATGTCAAGCAGACACGCTGAATCTTTAAGTCCAACTCCCTAAGTTGGATTAAAGTGATCAATTCTTAGTGTGTATCAATGTGCTTTATGTCCTTGTTCCTGTTCTTGTCCATGTCCTTTTGGATGGGTCAGGGCATGATTCGGCTGAGATTGATGGGACTGTAGAGAGGCATGCTACTTCTGCTCCAACAAAGCAACCTGTTCCCGCCCCACGTCATTTCACCACCAAGTCGTCCGCCAAAGCTGATTTTCATCTAGATCTTGGAGACGCTTCACGAACACCACATGGTTTTCAAATAAAGAAACCATACGAACGTTCTCCTGAATCTCCAGAAAAAAGCAGCCCTAAATCCAAGATTCCTGTGAAAATAAGGAAACAGATAGAAGAAGAAGAAAATCTCAAAATTAGTAAAAGTATAGAATCAGATATTCGTACCCGGTCAAAGATGGAATCTCATATTCCTTTGTTAAGATCAACCGATGTAGTACGTATTACGAAGGATGAATTGTTAGACAAAGATCATAAGACTCTGTCGCAATTAAATACCAATCGTCCTATCGACGAAGATAAGGATATTATAGAGACTGAATATTTGACGAAGAAGGAAAACATCGAAATGTATCCATCGAAAGTATTTGAGTCTGATAAAACTTATACTACGGTGACAACGATCGTGTCTTCCTCGGATCAAACGATCGATCCCGACAAATTAAAGGAACTCATGCAAATGGATGAAATATTAAAGACTGTCAAAACCGTAACTACTACGATGGAAATAACAGATTCCGGATATCCTACGGAAGTTGTTAAAAGGGAAACTACTAGAATCACCGAAGTTTCCCCTGATCTTAGACAAATTAGCGAAGATCAAACTAATATAGGATTAAATACAAGTAACAGTAGTAGTCAAAGTATGAAAACAAACGAAGATGGAACATTCATAGAAAGAGTAACAACGATAAGGCATTTTACTGGACCATTTTATTCGGAAAAATTAAGTCAATCGATGTTAGAATCTATGAGAACTGGCGATGATCGATCGGATGATCCATTCTTTTCATCGGACATGAAGACGTCGGAATGCGATATTGATAGGGGTTACGTGAAAGCTGGAAAATCGGAAAGCGATGAACGTGACACATGGGCGCAAGCTGTTGCGGCAGAATACTCCATTAATAATTCGGAGCAATGGGAAACGCAGCTATCTTTAGACACGTCACCTGGTTCTGGTAACGGTGACATTTATACAAAGAACGATAGTTCGCGGCACGAATTGAACAGCGACACAGATAGTGATGGTTCACCTCGGCCAAGAAGAAGATCCCCATGCAAGAGACGTACTTTGGGCAGTTCTAGCGGGTCGGACGTAGCACTGCACGAAGGTGCAGAACTGTCCCCATTGGAGGACGACCAAGGTACCGCACTCACAGCTAACCTTCTAAGTAAGCAATGTACGAATCCCGCTAACCAGTTACCTCGGATACGTAATTGCGTCCGTACATAGAGTATTTTATTATATCGGTATGCTTTATTTTTCATTTGCTTTTTTATATATTTCGCATGTACACGCAATCTCGCACAGGCCTCTGTTATTCAACACCGGAACGTAGCTACGTATTTTGTAGTTCGTTCTAATTTCAACAGTTCACTCTTCTACGGGATGAAGTTGTAACTGGCATATATTTGGACTCTTTATCCCTTCGGATCATTAAAAAGGCGTTTGTCGACATTTACTCTATATTGATCTCTTCTTCGTAATAAATATAATATATAATATAATAATACTTATATCGTTATATATCATTCGGTTAGTTACAATATTCTTTTTAGAAGAGAATCTAGTTGGTGCGACACCTGTGGCAACGCTTCTATTACTTTTATTTCTGATCTTGAAGTAGTATATGTGCGCGCACTGGTCAGCAATGTCTTAAAAGGGAACTGCATGACATTAAGATCTCTCTACGGTGTATTTTAATTTGATGCATTTTTTACCGTACGAGGTGTAGGGCCGGTAATCGGTATTTGTATGGTGCAAATTTAAAAAATTGCAATTGGTTGCAAAGAAAAACAAAGCTTGTGTACCAGGATCACAAACTTATATACGTGTGTGGCTCCTATATTACATATCATGGGTAAGATATGCGTCCTACGGTGTATTGCTCGGATTAACGTGCTTCGTTATTTGGAAATGTTATCGGTGAAAAAAAGATTTTGCCTTCCTACCGTTGGTCTTTGCTGCGATATGGACAAATTTGTCATGAGGGGCTTCTGGGGCTAATGTATTATCATTGAAAACTCACTTGCAATATGGCGTGTTTGTACATTCAATTTCGTGCTCTTGTTATTAGTATAATGAAATGGCAAATACGCTCGAGTAACTTATATTACATTTCGACTATTCACATTTTTTTGTGTATTCAAATTAATTAGAACATTTCATTTCTCATTCAGAATAGGTTTTTTTTTGTTTAATAAACGTAAGGTATTTAACAAAGATATTTAACAAGTAAATAATTCCTATTTCATTAATCAGCTTTCATTACTTCATTAAACATAATCGAATATTCATGAAATATCTTTCAAACGAACATAAGTATCTCTCAGTTTATTCAATAAATTATATTTCATTAATATAATCGTTTCACATCTCGTATAAAGAAATGTTTCAATAACTTTGGGAAAAACGAAAAGATCGGTTATGTTGTGATTGACATTATTACTCGCCTGCTGTTTCTTCATACTAATTATATATGGAACGGGAGACATCGTGAAATTAAAAATAAAAATAATAAAGCAATTATAAGAAGTCCATAAGCTTGAAAGAAATTTACGAAAGGCATAATCTTTAAGTGACAGAAACAGACAGTACGGTACGATCAGTTTGCTCGAGCATGCAGTGCAGTGTGATAGAGACGAAGCCTAGGACGAAGACTACCGGTAGGACGAGCTGTGCTTGTTGGATGAGCGCAGCAGCTGCTGTATTGATGGTCCTACTAGCACTTTTACTTACCGTGGAGCCACGTACATTCCAACGTGCCATCTACACTCTCTCTAACAATATCCCGAGGCAAGCTGGGTACGATTATACCCTTCATTTTATTCTTCTCTATAAAGTAACCACTCAGGTCGAGCTTAAATTTGTAATATTAACTCTACCTCGATACCACTTATAAAAAGAAATTTTAACATTTCGATGCGCATCTTTAACGATTAAAAAAAAATAAAGTTTTCCTATCCGTGAACATTGCCGTATAAAATGCATATTAAATGAACAAAACTTGATATTCTATTTATATCCTGTAGGGGGTTGTAGATATTGGATATATTTAATTAGCTCGCAATTAAACAGCACGTTGCTACAACGAAAGTTCGGTTCCCCACAACGAGTCGCGCTTTTTTTTTTTTACTGCCTAAATTTTTACACTCTGCCCGATTTAATAAAATGTGTTTCGGCTTAATACATAGGAAAATGTATATAATCAAATTTAAAAATACCTACATACGTTGTTTTGTATTAACAATTAGATTATTCCGATTGCAGTTACATCCAATCGATAGTATTTATTGATAATCAACTGACATCTCCTGCGAGGAATACTTTGAATCACAAATTTATAGCATATTCTCATGTTAATGACTTCTACAATCTTTCATCATTTTTCTCTAAATGCAGGAAAATCTCAGTGGTTGTAAAGGTGTTATTCAGACAAAGTTTCGGATAAATATTTGGCCAGTCAGTCATCGTGTCTAGAAAATGTCCGTTGCTATATATTCTAATCCTACCATGACAATAAAACTTATATATTAACGGACATGCATCTACAAAACACGCAAGATCATACATACATACACATATACATACATATAATACAATTTAACCGACACAGGTGTATCCTCTACAATGATATTCTACAATTTACATACATTGAACAGGTAACTTTGATTCTTAAGGCAGGTGCATGGAGGAATAAAGTTTTCAATATGGAAAGAATATGCAAGCTTTCTTTTTCTCATAATTGCCGTCTATTTAAACGATTATTATCAACTGTTGTTTTGCATGGTTTTTTTGATTATTAGCACTATTTTTTCGCATGACATTCCCTATCACTCCTTTGAACGTTATATACTCATGTAGCATCTGATAGTTATGTGTAGTCTTGTGTTTCATCTCAAAAGGCAGATGATTAATAATTAATTATTTTCAAGCGTTTATCAGCTAGTGCACGTACACATTGAGAAAAGTTCGATACATCTCATTCTCTTAAGCATCCTTTTAGTTCTTTTACCCTTCTAGCTCTTCTGACAATAAGCCACGCAAGATAAAGCTAAAATGTAGAGGGACCAACAATCGTGTTTTTAGTCACGTTAGGATTGTTAGGCGAATCGTCATGTAAGTAAGCCTTTATTTGTGTATATAGTATATACAACAAATATATATATATATATATATATATATACATACACTTAAATACATAAATGTATACCTACATATATACGTAAGAGGATTAAAAATTGCCCATTACAAAATGCTCTGGATTAGAAGATCGTCCGAGATCACATTGATAATTAACTTTATTATTATATGCCGAAATAAGTGAGTTTTAACGTGAGAACTAATGTAACTTTCCTTTTCTTTTCAATAACGCAGGTACAAAACGCTAATATAATTAGCATATGTCAAACGAAAGATCCTAAGCTTGTAGAAATGCACATTTCCTTCGCTAAGTATAGCTAATATAAAGCTTGCAATATAATATTCCAGTATTATTTGACCGTTCGTCTAACAATACTAACTAATGTAGTTAGTACGTGCCCCTTTATCAATTTTCGATTAGTATTCTGAGCGTATGTGATACAAACAGTTAGAAAAGAAAAGAAAAAGAGTGTTTCCCTTGGTCGAAAATAGTAAGTAATCAAATTGTTTTCATGGAACAATGAAAAAAATACTAGAGATATGAAAATAGTATCAACGAAAAGAGAGAGACACACACGATTATTTTTGATGATTACATCAGACGATAAATATATTTCTATTATTACGTTAATGTGGTGAAGATGTAATTAGATTTCGAGATTTCGCACATTGCACTAAATCGTTTGTGACAGTAGCATTGAAATAAAACAATATCTCATCGGCTTAATTTTCAGTAGTATGAATTTCTATTGATGTACTCGTTGTTCTTGCTTCAGTTCGACCGATGAAAACTCCTATTAGATCGTATTGCAAAATATACGTAAAAACCTATATTTTGATTGTACTGATAATATATTGAGTACTCGTATCTCTTACAACTAACTGCTAAATGCTTTATTCGGCAGCTTTTATCGGCGCTTTACACGAGCTCGCTGCGTGCAGCACAATTATACTGAGAAAATCATTTGTTTATCTCAGTTTAAATGAGCATTCATTTTTTGAGCGCTGACACGACAGTGCTACTTGCCAATATCTAATATGTATTGGAAGAAAATCATTCTCGAAATACGCGTTTATAATTTCTAAGGATCGTTGTCAACAACATAAATTCAATTCTAATTTACATAGACTCAATAATAATATATAAACTCATTTCCTTACTTATTTATTAATATATATATAAAAAAAAAATGAATCGAAATAAATTTGTTTATTGTCCGTATCATATGGCTCGTCGCACTGAAATATATAAAAAGTCCGTTTGAATACATCGAGGCAATATCAATCACGTGCAACGTATTTTCCACACGAAGTATCTAATTTAAACGTGTCTATAAGAAGCGTTAAAAAATACTTGTATAAAGAAAAGAAATTATAAAAAATTGCATAATGTTTGGCTGGTTGAGCGAAAATGCGTATTATATATTTATTATGTATCGTCAAATGTTTAGCGATGTTGCAACTTTTTTTTTATATGTGTCTAGTATTATTACCCCTTGTTTTTGGGCATGATGTAAAATTGAAAGGTATAAGATTGGTACTTGTCTTCATGTGAACAATCGACATAGCAAAAGTGCTTACATATTTACAATAAAGTAGTTGACTAATTTTCTTTTGTTACGCAGAATCTGACTTTTTGCAACAAAGCGAGCCAACTTTTGTAGAGACCACAACGACCGAAGTGGATCCTTTAACGCAGGAAAGGTATTCGCTTTATTTTGCTCGAACTTTTCCTTTACGATCTATCCTATAATTATTTTTTGTATCGAGATGTTTTTTAATCGAATTTTATTTTCACAGAATAACAAGAACCGTGCAAGTAGTAACGACGACAACAACGGCACCGATGACAGGTGGCATAGCTGTGACGGACGATTTGCGAGAATCCATGCAGAAAATAGTCGACCAATTTATGACAGAGGAAAGGAAGGGCCAGTGAAGATGTGAAAGATGAGAAACGCGATAAAAAGAATAAAATAATAATAATAATAATAATAATAATAATAATAATAATATATTAATAATAATTATAATAATAAAAAGAAAAAAAAAAGAAACAAATTATATCGTCAAAGGGATGTAAAATCTCTCTAACATGGGATTATAATATTCTCTTTCGCGTTGACCTAACGAAACGTCTGTTCGAAGAAAGCACCCCACTCAAATTCAATATCCGATAAAAATACAAGCTCTTCATTCTCGCGGCGACGTTACCCGAGAAATAAATAAATAAGGCATATACTACGTACTATGTATTGTAAGACGTTATATCGTCGCGTCGCTTATGGCCTACGCTTCGAATTTGCTTGCCCTTCCGTTCCGTTTCGTTGCCTTATAATATTTTGCGTTTGAACTCGTAATTATTATTGATAATATATGTATGTATGTATATGTCGTTGCTAGTCCGACTAGCTCTTGCTAGTCTTCACTATGCCAACCCGTCCACGTACAACGCCTTCTCTCGTGTTGTTCAAAGCAAGATAAAGAAACGAATCGTTTTGCCTTCAAATAGAAAATTTTCGAGGTAAATCAATGTTATCGATCGGACAACAACAACAATAAAAATCGTATTGAGATATGATAACAAAAAATTAAGAAGATAATTAAACGAAACGATGACAAATATAGACGACGTTTATCCGAAACGAACGATATTATGCCATGGCGAAAGCAAATACTATATTTATAGTGTATAATGAAATCTCGAATTAAATGGCGAAATTAAAACGACAGATTTTACATTGCGGCTTTGCTAAATGGTCGCTGGGGAGTCTGCTTTAGCTTTAGAATGACTGTAATGTCTATTTGCGCAATACATCGCTTAATTAGAACATTAAACTTCTATTCATATATATATATATATATATTTCCGTCAATGAATTTCACACAGATGATCTTGTTGTCGCTCGTCTCAGAAACGAATTGAACAATAAGTGCACAATAAATTGAAGGATCGAAAAGTCGTTTTTGATTCGATTGACAACGAGAAACGAATGTTTTTATTGATCGAGGCGCAATATAAATGTAACTTATTTAAAAGAATATTTCCTAACAATTTTTAATTATATATATATATATATACATATATATAATTAAATATATATATATAATTTCTTAGCGTAACTTATACAAAATGTACTATTATACAGTTGTAATAATGACAAGATTATAACACGAATATTTTATTTATATAGCAAAAGAAAAGAAAAAAATAAGAAGAGAATAAATCATTGGTATAATGTTAAATGCGTAAAATTTTGAAACGAGAGTAATGTTGTTGGCAATCTGTCCATATGAATTGTATAAACTATAAAAAGAAAAAAGAAACGAGGCAGCACGATAATTATAGAAAATATATTGTTTAAATCTATTGGTTTGAATTCGTCTCAATAAATAATAAACAATGTTAGCTTTCAATGTACAACACAAATTTGAAGAAAAAAGTAGGAGGAAAAATCATGCATATGTGTATTGAAAAGAATGCTACGAATAAGGCGTTCGATTCATATATGATACATTGAAAGATATAATTATTACATATACGAAGTTTATAACTTATTACTTGTAATGATTGTTAAACTACAATTAATAGACTTGCCTAGAGCCTATTTGACCTAAGGACCAAAGGCACAATCACGCGCGCATCAAAGTGAATGAAATATTATGCTCCAATGTATTGTAACATTTAGTGTAATTTCACAAATGTTGTGATACCGGTTATTTAAACATTCTGGATAACTCAAACTACGGATTACACCGAAAAAAAATGACTATTTTCCATAATTTATGTGCAAACACGCATTAACGTCTGCTAAAAGAAAAACGTTCCCGTAAATACAAAAGTGATTACTATAACATACTTATTACACAATTCGGGACGACTATTTAAAATAACCCTTTGACGATATTCGATATTTGCTATCTATTCAAGTGCGGATAAATCTATTAAAGAAATAGAACAACTTTTACAAAGATAAAACTCTATCCAATTCTACCGGCAGATTTTGCGCAATAGCATAATCAAAATGACGATAAAAAAGAACTCCATAAATCGGTAAGTTATATTAGTGTATAAAAATCAAGAACGACAAAGTTACGTCAAAGGGTTAATATCTTCTACTTTGTTATGCATTGTTACAGTAAGTTAAAGAGACCAATCTATAGTATATCATTATTTCTTGTAATATATCTTATATATTACATGATACATAGATCTAAGAAGTATTTAATTTTCAATCTCGCATATTAGTAATTTTCACAAATCCCATAATTTTGTACAGTCAACTTTTTCTGAGTAACATGACATGCACGCAATCAGCAATATCCATTTTACTCTGTGCTATTATACATGTGTCTCTGCTATTTAATATATCATGTGTTAAGTTATAATATTGTAAAGGCATTGCACGACATTATATCAACCAAAAAGAGAAGGTACGACGTATATAGCACTGTGTGGTTGAATTATTAATGACAGCATAATAAACAAAATGTTCTAATGAAGCTATAATGTATTAAAAAAGAAGAAAAAAAACAAGAACGAAGAAAGGCAGAATTCGTTTTGTCTTGTCCTTTTATTCATAGATAAAGCACAAATTATGCTGTAACGTTTCTTGTCATGTTTTAAATCTCATTAAAGTAATAACATTCATTCCATATAGAAGTCTTATAATCTAAAATTAATAATAATACAATATTCAAAGAAAATATTAAAAACACTCGCTTGTGAATGCATGCAATCAATTTCAACATTTGGTAAGTATATCATTGATGAAATAAATGATTCAATAGAAATTATCATTAAAATCGATAGAAACAAATTTGTTTTCCTTTTCACATCGTTCAGAACATTTATATAGTATATTTAAAAATTAGATAAGCAAGATACGTTTTATTTTTGATCCTTTTGATTATAATGGAGTCTGCTGTTAATACGTTATCGTTGTATAGGAAAGTCGAATTATTGATTTCTTTATTTAAGTTATATGTATATCTTTATTACTCTTCTTATTATGAAAACCTTGACAACACCTTCTTAGAGTCAACAGCATACGGTGTTCCAAAGCAGTCAAACATCTAAGTACTAGCCATGACTATCATTGTTTAACTCTAGTGATCATTAATTTAAAGTTCTTAATTTAAGCAGAATTTGGTTTAGCTTACATCTTATTTTTTTTTAGTAAGAAACGAATATTTGACCGACTAGAGTTAAAAAGTAAGGAAACGGTTTATGAACTATCTCGGAGTAAAACAATCTTCTTTCTAATAAACAGTTTTTAATAATGCAGATCAATAATACATATAAAAAATTGACGTTGTACATGTATACATACATATATATATATATATGTATATATACTATTTTTCTTTCGTTTAAAGTGATTATGCATTCACATATCATCAAATTACTTACTCTGATATACAAAGGAAAAACTAAAATAGAGGTACATACAATAATATTGCTTACTTACATCTCTATTAATTTTACAGCAATATAATGCACTTTAAATGAATCTATATAAAAAAAAAATATCTATAAATTAATTCACAACGATGAATAATATTACTTTGATGCGTGACATAATTTAGATACAAAATATTTATATATATATATATATATATCTCTGACAAAACTTGAAAAAATAATACTATTGCAAAACAAGTATAATATTAATTGGAAACATGTTATTTTATTCATAGATACAAGAAAAATTGGCTACTTATTAGAAGCAAAATTTGCTGTTTTAATGAAGATTCCATAGTTGCATCTATTGAAATAAATAGATACTCCTATACCATTTGACACCATATTTTGCATCTGATTGTATAATATATCATCAGATCTGTAAAAGTAAATGCGTGTATAATTATTTTGTATGTTATTTTATAGTAGCACACAAACACACGACACATTAAAGTATTTTTATTTTTCAACTTACGTTGTCTACATCATCTTCATCATCATCACTGATTTCATCACCAAACTCGATGTCTTCATCAAAACCATCTTCAACGAAGGTAACAGTATCATTGATGCGTACTGAAATAATAACATTTTTTTATTATCAAATATCGATGCTTTTAAAATTAATATATCATAAACTTAATTTCTGTAAACAAAATTGTTTACATTTGGTTGTATACTTACCAGTTTCAGGAAATTCACCATATGTTTTCAAATTTCGAGCTTCATCAGATGTATATTTTAAAATAACATCTGCTTTAGTATCTTGGTAATCCCGAAGACCAATTAAAATGATATCACCCTGATTGATCCAAACTTTTTTACGCAGTTTTCCTCTTATGTGGCACAATCGTTTTACACCATCAAAGCACATAGCTTCTAACCTGCCGTTACCGAGCATCTTTGTTACTTGAGCATACTCTGAGAACAATTTCAATATTATTTTTATATAATCAAACAATAACCTATAGATCAATTCAGACATATTTGTATGTTTGACATTGTACCTTGACCATCTTCTTTAAACACCAACTCTCTCTTTTCTGTTTCATTCTCATTTTTACCTCTTCTCCTATTTTTACCTCCCTTTCCTAGAAAGATAAAGTAATTGATAATAAAATATATCGAGCATGGATCAATAATTATAATTAAAATACAATAAAAAAATGCACATGCACATATTATATTTAAATATAAGCTTTTAAAATAGAAAATACTTAATTTACTGACCTTTATTTTTCGGCATGATTAATTAAAGATGTATTAACTTGAATATAATTTTTCACAGACTACAAAACACGCGACAATAAGAACAAGAAATACAGTTCTAAGCTTTGCTTTTTCTCTTGAATATATACTATCTTTCGAGAAATAGATGTCGCTAGTTTCGCTCGAAAGACGAATTTCCAATAGTCAACGCTTGCATACTTGCATTATTTTTGATCAGAAAAATGATTTGCTATTAAATTGGACAAATTTCTAATATGATAATTGTTTAACAAAAAAAAAAATATAAAAACATTTAATTAATAATTTAATAATTCAACATTCTATCTTTATTGATATAATATAAATACATGACATAATTATCACTTTTTAATATTGATTTTATTTTATGTATTTTGCTATGATGCATGCGTGTATGCATGTGTGCATAAAAGCAGTACACACTGAAATATAACGAATAGAAAGAAAGTTTAATGTAAAACGACCAAGTCCGATATTAGAAACTGAAACGGTTTTCTGAAGAAAAGGGCTAACAAATTTTGTTAAGAATATGTAAGTATATTTTAAATTTAAGTAATTAAATATAAATAGTTTGTTTTTTATTTTAATATTTTAGAGTATATCCTGTATAATATATAATAGAATCATGTTTATATATATACATTTATAATATATATATATCATATATAAACACACATGTTTTTTAATTCATAATTAATTTACATCAACGATAAATTGTTTAATAAAATTTACCAAAATATAATTAATATTCAATATATAAGCATATTAAAGTAACATATTGTTGCATACAATTTATAAAAAAATATCTTCTGAAAGTATTAAGTTATTGAATCAAACTTTTATCAATTTCGATCGTTAATTAATGCTTTTATATTACAGAGATTCTAATTTGTAAAATGCCTAAATCAAAGGAATATGTTTCGAGCGATAGTGATAGCGACAGCGAAGGGGTAATTTATGTTTTATGTTTATTTAGAGTTATCTTTAATTGCATGTATTCTGCATTAAGAACTTTTACATTCAAATTTTCTTTATTCAAATATTTTGTGACAATATTTGCTTTATACAACGTAAAAAATAATTTTATTCGGATATAAGTTTATATACAGGGTGTCCTGTAATTGGTGGTGTAAACGAACAGTTATTCTATTAGATGTAGAATTTAATTCGGTGCTTTTTAAACAAATTTATTTACAAAGTAATACATCTATTATTCTTCTAAATAGTCCGCATTATTTTCAATGACTTTAGTTCATTTTTCCATTACATTGTAATAATTAAAAGGAACAAGTAAAGAAGAAACAGAGAACAGAAAAAGGAGAAAGAGCTATTGCAAATAAAAAGTCAAAGAAAGAAACTAAAGTAGTGGAAGAACCGAAGAATAATGAGGAAGACGTATGGGATTTAGGTGGCAGACGACAAGTAAATGTTCGTAATTTTAAAGGAAAACTCTTTGTTGATATAAGAGAAATGTACCTTGATAAAGAAGGAGATTTAAAGCCAACTAAAAAAGGTATATAGAGTATATTAATTTGATTTATATTTTGATAAAAAGAACATTTGTAATGTATAATTAATAATAAGTAATTAATAGATGTTTTTTCTGAACGCAGGTATTTGTTTAAATATGATACAATGGCGCAAATTCATGTCAATCGTTGAAGAGGTTGATAAAGTAGCGAAATCAAAATGTTGATAAATTATTATTTTAATTGTTGATTAAAGTCATCTTATTTGATTATAAGATGTACATTTTGGTTTTCCTATTCTATCTTCATCGATATTAAATATATTTATTCAAATAAAAATTTTAGTTCTTTTCTTTAAAAAATGAATAATATAATATAATTTTCTTTGGCTTACAAGATTGTCGTTTTAAACATTACTATTAAATATTATTTGAAGTGTTATTATCAAGTTTTCATGTATCAAAAAATAAATATTTATTATATCTATTGTCGTTCCAAACTACTATTAAATATTATTTGAAGTGCTATTTTTATGTATCAAAAAATAAATATTTATTATACCTATTCATTAAATTATTTTTACTTAAATGAAATCCTTATTTCTTATTATTCGTAATTCAAAATAGAAATCGAAATAGAAAATAAATTTATCACAAACCGATTGATAAAATTGAGAAAGCATCACTGTATAGAGTGACTCATAAAAAGTTAAACAAATCAATTGATAAATTATTTAAAAGAAGATAACAATATTATATTCGATGGAATGAAGAAAGAATGCTTATCAAGTTTTATCTAACAAGGGTGTAATATAATTCCTTCACAATAATGAAAAAAAAAATAAAAAACCTGTGGATCAACAAGTCACAAGTTGCGTAACTTTTGGATCACCCTTCATATACCAATGTGTGCTTGTAATATTTTTTGTTATCGCTAGATGGCAAATTTATATTTTGACAATATGCCTATTTATAAATAATAGTACAAATTAATTTTGTAATTATTGTAGATTATTATTTATAGAAAATTGACATAGTTTTAAAAATATTCTTTTTAATGCAATTCATGTATCAATAATAATAATATAATTAAACATATAATATTCTAGATAGGTTATGTTTTTTTTGTCATCATGACAAAATGACAGCCGTGATGGTATACTAACAAATCTAGTGCTTGGTAATCTGTGACAGTTTATAAATAGGTGCCCATTATGTGAATTAATAACGATTATATTTTATGGTTTTATTATTGCATTTATGAAGATAATATTAGAATAGATTTTAACGAAATAAGGTACAAGGGTTGCGAATAGGGGTGGCGGGAACATTAGTATGATTTGATATTTGCGGCGATGAACTTTCGAGTAACTAAAGCCAACTGATAATAATATTGTCGTATTTATCATGTGTAAAATGTTACTAAAAATATTGTAACCTATTTATATCTTGGAAACTAATTCAGTACACACTGTACATATTTTATAATTTAAATAATTTTGTGGATTTTAAACATGGAGTCGATTTCGTCATTTATGGAAATTTTTGTAAGATGCACAAAAGAAAATAATCCCAAGGATTTAGTAGAATTCTTAAAGGATAGTCATAAATACTTTCAAAGTTTAACAACAGATGAAAGCAGTAAGCATTTGGGAATATTCATCAACATTAATATATTTCATATTAATTTAAATCACAAATTTTTTCTTCTATGTAGAACAAGCATTGTCTAATCTTTTTAATAATGACGAAGGATTGCTCAGTTTTCTCAAAAACGAGCTTAACAGGCCAGTGTCAAGGAGACTTTTTGATAATGTAGTTATAGAAGTATTTTCAATAATTGGATTTATTATAGACAATCTTCATATGATATTTCATCAGTATGTTCAACCGGTTAAAGTATGAATCTAATTTGTATATTTATATAATAATAAATATCATATAATTGTGTAGATTCATAATTTAAAATAAAATATTCTTGATTTGTTTGTTCTGTTTAGGATATTTGCCAATTGGCACTTATTATGCAATGTTCCATGTATATTAAAAGGTCTGCTTGCAGTACTTTGAAAAAATTAATAGAAAAATTTGAGGAAAATGAGTTAAATTTAGATGAAACTGTTAAAAAATTTATTTCTAAATTCTATAAACTCCCTATTAAAGGTATGCCGTTTAACACATTGAAAATAATAGTAATGATTATTAAACAAAATATAAATATAACTACTTATGGGTATATATTTTTATTACAGAAAGAAGTTTTATCTTTTCTATTTTTGGAATAATAGCACAGCATCATCCGCAAGTTCCAACCTTGCAGAAATATAAAAATGACATTTTTAAATTACTGTTTAATGATTTTAAAAGTCAGGTATAATGCACTATTACTTGAATATTGTATATATGCATAGACGTGTTTATAACATTATAATAACATAGATTTATATTTACAGTATAATCCTTTATTAAAAAATCTACCTAACGAGATTCAAATTTATTTGGAAGTTCTAACTAATATCTTAAATGATCTTTACACACCTGAAGAAATAGGTTCAGAATATTATGCAGAGTTATATAAATGGATCAAATATCTTAGCATGCCAAATATAGCAAAAAAGTATATCACAAGAACAGCAATTGTTTTTTTATCTAAAAATATAAATCTATTTTCTACATTTGTATATAATGATTATAAATATTGGTATAAATTATTTTACAATTTAACAAAAGAGAAAAGTGCGCATGGACAATGCGGACAGGAAGCATTAAAAGCTTATTACAACAATTTAGAAATTGTATTAAAATCTAGCGACGAAGACAAAAATAAAGCAGTATTTTTGGTAATAAATTTTCTCATACAATAAAAATATACGAGGTATCCCAGTTTTTTTCATTTTATTATTTTAATTTATTGAATATGTTTTGCAGAACAAAACTGGGATACACATCTTGTATATTTCATTATCAATTTAATAATATTATATATTTAATAAATCTGATATATGTATGTGTTAATTTTCAGTATTTTAAAAATCTTTTTAAAGAACAACTGATGGATCCGGCATTAGATCCAAATTCATTAAGACTTGTAGTATATGGATTTAGTAAATTGGCTGCTCCTTGTAAAATATATTTTCATAATGATGTCAAAGATATGTATTTACTTATCGCGGGCTATACAGTTTCTTTGTTTTTAAAGTAATTTTCTTATTATGTTCTTACAACAGATATACATATTACGCATATGGTATTCAAAATTGCTACTGTATTTTACTTATTTGTATTTTAGGGAAAATATGGAACAGGCACAGTTTGAAAATATTACTGATTATCAAGAAGCATTATCAGAAATACTTCGTCACGTATCAGATGTGTCTATTGGACAAATAAACCTCCTAATAAAAATTAGCGTTTTTTCTATCAAAAGGTATCCTGATTTCTCTGGAATACGTAAAACTTATGCAATTTCGTCTTTAATTAAAACTTTAATTAATATTGCTTCCATAAACAAGATATTATTAGATGAATTTCTTTATAATATAAGTAAGTTTATATATATTATTTTTAACTTTATTTATAATACAATAATCTATTATTCTCTATTATATTTTAATTTTCTATAGTTCTTGATGGAATTGCATGGACATGCTCACATACGTTACGGATTGATGCTGAATTGCTTGGTGAACTACATAATCTTTCAAAAAATCCAATTTGTTACAAGAATTATTTGCCTTTATGGTTGGAATTGTTGAAACCAAGTAGATATAAATATGAAGAGATATTAATACCACAACAAGTTTTTGATAAAATAATAAATATCTATATTACTTTAATAACTAAATTAAATTTAAATACCAGGATAAAGAACGATTGTATTCTTTCTGATATAGCTTTTTCTCAAACTGCTGAAAATGAAAAAGATTTCCGAATATTTCTTAATATGGTGGATCTTATGATTGATATAATTAATCGGATTGAACCATTTCTTTTGGAAAATACAATATATAAATTTTTATATGAAATTATTAGAATGTCTTACAAATATCCTTTGATATCAGGATTTTACAAATTAGTTCATGCAATCATGAAGAATTCTGAAATATTTTCTACTCTAGATAATGAAGATGATAATAATACCGAAATACAAGAATTAGTGTATAAGTATTTGATAAATACTTTAGATCAGATTATTACTTTTTCCAATGAGTTATTGACTGCTTGTCTTTATTTAATTATGTGTATACCAATTAAATATGTACCAAATGTATTGAATCGTACGATTCCTACATTTAAAATTGCTATTACGATGGGTTTAAACGATTTTGATCTTGCCTCTGTTATACTTGATACTTTGGAAAAATGGATATCTCATTTAGATCGAGAAAAAACGAAGGATTTCTTGTTAGAAATAATACCAAGTTTAGAATTATTTCTGCAAAGCAACGAAAGCTCTACTGAATTATTACAAGATATTATAAAGTCTCAGAGAAAAAATGTTAAATATATAACTTTAATTGATAATGAGAATGCATTAGAAAAACTTCAAAGAAGAATCCTTTTATTTTTTGGCTCGCTGGATTCCGATGTCTTATCAGATGTCGTATATAGAAGAACTTTAAATACAGGATCAACTTGGGATAAGAAAGATTTACTTAAGTGTATGCTGTATTTTCCAGATTTGAGGATAGAATTTCATTTTGATAAAATTCTTCCCAGATTGATAACTTTGGCTCAAAGTTCTGGAGATAGACGCACAAAAGTAATTGCAAGTGAATTACTTCATAAAATGGTTTCATTTATTCTTGGTAAAGCAAAGCAACATTTAACAGTAGATATAGATCGTTTTGCTACTTTATATGAAACATTATATCCAGTATTACTTGATCTTAGTTGTGATTCCGATGAAGTTGTGTGGAAACTTTTTCAACCATTAATGATACAATTGTCACATTGGTTGAGCTCACAATTTATGTTTAAATCGCTTATAACTGCATTGTTTATAAATTTACTTTTTGACGGTCTATGCAATAATGAAAAGTCATCTGTCAGAGAATTTTCTGGTTTATGTTTATCAGAATTTATAGATTGGTCTTTGAGACAATTTCCAGAGACAAACGAACACAATGGACATATTCGTGACATCATAAGAAAGATAACTAATTTTGCAGTACATCCTTCTAAAAGCAAACGTATGGCAGCAGCTACGGCTTTTAATCATCTTTATAGAATTATGCGTGAACATGAAGAAATAATTACAATATATTGGTTAGAGCTATTATATTGTTTTATTAAAAGTCTAGAAGGATACAATGATATCTCAATACATAATGCTCTTAACCACATTAATAAAGTTATACAAGTTAAGGCAGATTTATTGAATGAAGATAATTCATTGCGTAGAAAACCATCTGCATTTACAGGAAGAACATTAACTGATGCTGTTAATTGGTTATTTACTCAATGTGGATCTTTAGATCCAAATTGCAGACAAAAAAGTATGGAATTGTTTATTCAGATTTCCGAACATCTTCTTAATTATAATTCGCCAACAGAAGTCATTGAATCTTATATCGAGAAAAATGGAATACAAGAAATTAATTGTATAATATTGAAAGATTTAAAAGTAAAAGGAGAAAATCTTTCCTTTAAAAATATGTTATTGCTTTCGAAGAGTTTGGACTGCTATATATGGTTGATAAATAACAGCTTAATCAATATGGATTATTTATTTACCGATATTAATCCTGAGAAAGATATTATTTTTGATTATATAAGAAATTTTGTACACTTATTGCTGGAAACTAAGATAGAAAAAAAAGATAAAATAGTTATTTCTAAAGAGATTGAACAATTGCAAACGTTGCAATGTAAAATTATAATGAGAATATTCAATTTTATTCAAGTTCTTTTCAATTTAAATATAGACATTATACCAGATTTTGTTCTCAATGAAGAATTATTTGAATTAATAGCTAAATGTATAATATGCCCACAAGCACTAGGATTCGACATGAGGAATGTTACGATAAATGAGCAATTACCAATATTGTTAGAACAGTTACTGCAAGTACTCGTACAAAAAATGAATGATTCGTTACAGTATTGTTTTAAAAGAAAAATAGAAAGTTATGCAATGAAACATTGTGCTACCTTTTTAACTTTGCATGAGAATAATGATAAAATATCGACAGAAATTTGGGATTATGTAAAAGGTCTTATTTTATTAGAAAATTGTAATATTCTTTCTCAATTGTGTAAGGTAAGCATTAATACAAATATTATTTTCTAGTTAATAATGTTATATAGCGTGTTTTTATTGTACATTGCGTATTATAGGATCAACAAATTTTTGATAATTTTGAACGTGATATTGAATATATTTTTAAATCTTTGTCAAAAGAAGAAGCTGGAATTTCTGTTTGTGTTGGTTTTCATACACAAATAATAGAATATTTACAGAGTGTAATGACATTGTTTCTTACTACTTATAAGGTAAATTAACTTCTCTTTAAATATATGCACATAATATATAGAAATCTGTGATATTGTATTTTAGAAGTAATATTATTATCATAATTTTTTAGAAAAGTATGTTTTATTTTTTGGTTCTAACTAAAACAATTTTTTCAGCCATCGATAACAAAAAAATTAATAAATTTAATTGGAAACAGTGATGTATTGCTTGGATTAGATACCATAGAGATAACACATGGAGAATATTTTTTGAGCATATTTAAAGATGCCATTTTTGGATACATACTAAAAAATATAGAAGAAACTATGATAATTCTTGAAGATCTATTAGAAACAAACGCATGTTTTGCATTGACTATGTTAGAAGATTTAATGCTATTTGCACAGCATCATAAAAATAAATATAAAGATTATATAGAATCGTTAGTAACTACAATCATCAAAAAGTTCATTATTTTAGATAGAATTGTAAGTAATATTGAGCGTAGAAAGGAGAAACTAATTAACATTTATGGAATTTGCGTGCATTTAATGCATAATCCTATAAAAGTTGCGCAAATGTCTGAATATTTTTATCAATGGATTCTAAAAGAATTTACCAGACAAGAAATAGATATTGAATACAAAACTAAGCTTTTACAACATTTTCTTATATGTTTAACGGATATATCATCTACATATAAACCTGAATTAGTTACTATTCTGCGCACATTAAGAAAAGATAGGCTTTCAATATCACATAACGTATTTTCCGAACATAGTATGGTTGCAATGAAAATTAAAAATTGTTTCTACATGTTATTAACTCTATTACCTATTACAAAGTCGTTAATGGTCTATGAAACTATAATTTTTTTTGCCGCAAGTAGTGGTGAATATTTGTTTACTGAAAAATTAGAAGAGTGTATGAAAAGATATTTTGATAGTATTCCTAGTAATTATGCTTTGAAATCATTAGAAATGAGTTATAAATACTTTATGGATCTTAACAGTTTTGGTAATGATACCACCTCTAGTAGATTTGACATTTTACAGAAATTTCTTTTACCAATGTTTCAATTTTGCAACATTTGTGAAATAGAACAATTTTATGAAAATAATATTAAGGATATTTATACCATTATAACTAAAAATCTTGTGGGTAATGATATAGATAAACAACAACTTATTATATCTACAATTGGTTGTTACGAACTTGTTGGTATTATGTTTGCAAAAATTGATATACAAAAAATAACTAGCGTCGATAGCACAATTACAAAAAATGCTATTGACAATGTGAATACTGGTACAGAACTTTTATCAGGATTATATGCAAACACTCTTCGTGTGCGATCTTTGAGAACAGATAATCCAGAACATAAAGAAATAATGAGATTATTACATTGTTCTGCATATAATTGTTCCATAGCAATTGTAAGTTTAAAGGATAATGAGCAAGCATATATGAGCGTATTTGGTGAAAACAAAAGTAAAAATATGCTTATATGGGATAATATTATTAATTTGGATAAAAAATATAATATTCAACAAACTGTTAAAAATTATTCCAAAAATAAAAAGAAATTAATTAACATAAAAAAGCCTAAAAGCCAAGAATATAATACGAACGAAAACAATTATTCATACATTTATAGCTACAATATAGCTGAATCAACACTTTGTGAAGATTTAAATGCTTATGATTTAAATGAAGCTCATATTATTAATCAATCTAAAAATAATAACAAAGAAGAAAGTATGAGCTTATTATTTGAATCTGATGATTTGAATGATCATGAATGTATGCCATCTATTTGTGGAGTTTTAATACATATGATGTCTAAAGGAATTTATGTTACTTCCAACGAAGATAATCTTACGCTACCTAAATCATTAAAATGTTTCCATGACTCTATGTTAATACAACGCAATAATAATGTCAGATTATTTATGTTAAAAATTATATTGAATGCGTCACAGCTATTTGAACATTATGCTAAATTTTTCTTACTTCCAGTCATAGCTACTATTAATTCATATTTAATTACAAACAAATTGAATTATATTATTACCGATGCTTTATTGACATTAATAGATTGGCATAAAGTTGCCGTACCTAATGAAACTAAAGAGAAAGAATGGGCACAAAAACTATTTGAAAAATTAATTCAAAATATATTACTGACTAATGAAGACACATCAAAAGGAATTTATAAGTACAATGTTAATATTATTAGAATGATGATTGCAGTTTGGCATCAATGTTTAAAAGTTCCAACGAATTTCAATGAAATAATGATAAATTCACCTAAAACGGCTATTCATCTAATACTAATGTTTTTAGCTAACAATACGCAAGTGGAAATTATTTGCAAAGACGATATTCTAGAGTTTCTACAAAATAGTGTTGAAAATTGGCAAAAAGATGAAGAAATGGTTTTGCAAAGTTGCGAAGCTCTTGGAATAATATTTAAATTATTTAAAAATGATACAAACTATTCTAGTAAATTACATGACATCGGTGAAAAATTAGAAAATTCTTTTCGACAGATGCAAATGAAATTTGGAAATAGACAAATTAGATGTATCCAGGCTTTGTGTAAAAATTATCCAGATATAGCCACAGAATATTTGGAATTTATTATGCTAAGTATGTCCAAAGTTGATTCCAATGGAAGAGCTATTTGTCTGGAATTATTTTTGTTAACGATTCCACAACAATCTAAAGAGCAAATTATAAAAAGACTTAGTTACATAAAGTTCCATAGTATATTAAAAAACAGAATTGTGCTTTGTGAAAAAATAGCACTTCAAATTATACATGAATTAGTTCTTATATTAGAACCATTGGATCTTTTACCACTTGCTAAATTGGTTTCTCCATATACAAAGCATGATTTTTCGGAATATAGAGAGATAGCTTACAAAATCTTCATGAGTATATATAATAAATATTCAAAAATAACTTTATGTAATGATATGATAGAAAAATTGAGGTATTTAAGTAAACAAACTCTACTTGGAGGTTTATTGGATCCTGCTACAGAATTACAAACGAGAATATTACATTTTTGGACAGAAGATAACAATTTAGCAAGCAAAATAACAGATAGATTGTTAGAAATTTTAAACATATATTCACCCAATACAGAAGATGTTTTCCTACCATTTATACCACTTACAATGTTGCATCTCCTGACAAAGACAGTTGAATATACAAGTAAAATGTTCGAACCTTTAACTGATTGTGATTATAAAGATTATGAAATTATTCCTTCATGGAAAACCAAAAATTTAGGATCTATTGCACCATTATTTGCTCCTTCACTGGCAAGTCAAATGAATCAAGTATTCACTCAAACAATGTCTTCGACATTTAATTATGATTCTTTTTATACATCATTTCAAAGTAGCATCAATTTTCGTGCAACACAAGATCCAATATTTGAACAAACATATCCAAATGAAGATCAAGACAACCAAATGTTTTTGAATGACACAGAATACGATATGAATGTACAAGCATCAAAAATTGTACAACCTGCTGATAATAAACGATCAAGAAGATTTTTAGCCAATTCGACTATAGTTTCCAATATCATTAGACAACGAGAAATAACAAAAAATTCGCAACATGCTAACATGATAAAGAAAGAAGCAATAAGGCAAAGGAACAGTGTAAAGTTATGCAGGTAAGTATTTCTAATTATATGCATACAATAGAAACATTAAAATTATAACCATTACAATTTTATTATAGAAAGTATAGATCTGGTGATTTTCCTGATATTGAAATTACCCTTTCTGATTTAATTGAACCACTGCAAAATTTAATAAAAAAGGATCAATTGATTTGTAAAGATATAACAGTTGCAATGTTTAGCTCTCTTATAGAAGCTATGAAACTGCAGCAAAATATAAATATCATTCATGATATTGTTTCAATCTTAAAGAAAATATTATGTAACTGTCAAGAAAGTTCTCCGCTGATGGCTGCGATGCTAGAAATAATGCTTACATGTCATATAATTGACTGTTCTCCTGATA
Source organism: Polistes canadensis (assembly GCF_001313835.1). Lineage (NCBI taxonomy): Eukaryota > Metazoa > Arthropoda > Insecta > Hymenoptera > Vespidae > Polistes > Polistes canadensis. Next base: position 223,288 of record NW_014569594.1, read on the forward strand.
TTACAACAAAAATTTCTAAAGCAAATCATTTTAATTCCATTGCTACACTTCTGTTGGAAGAAAATTTAATATATAATTCTGATGAAACATCACCACCTCCTCAAAAAAGATTGTGCTTGGCTGAGAAAGAAATTGATGAGCAGACTAACAAATGGGTACAATTAGCTAAACTTTATGAATCTATGAATGAAATCGACATCGTTTTAAGCATTTTCCGAGATAAAATTGATAATAAACATTTACAGGTATTGTTGCATTATATAATATAGTAACAATTGTTTTATTTCTTTCTATATATTTCTTTTTTGATATTAAATTTATATTTTAGGATTCTTCTTTTGCTCAAGCTACATCTGATTGGGTAAGAGGAAAATCAGCATATGAAACTGTCTATACAGAAGAAGGAGGATTAATTAAAGAACACTGTCTCCAAGGTTTATTCAAATGTTTGAGTCATTTATCAGACTGGGATAAAATTGATACATATATAAAAGATAGATTAGATCAAAATTTAAATAATATTTGGAACGATGCATGGAAAAATTGGATGTTTCCATGGATGTTTCAGGTTTATGTGCACAAATCATTAATTTTAGATGAAAGTTCAGAGTTTGTTGAATTTAAGAAAGCAGTAAATCTTTGGTTTGAAGATGAACAGAAATTAAGTTATATAAAAAGTAATTTTGGAGAAGAATTAGCTTTATTCTTTTTAAACGAGGAACAAGCTAACGCTCATGATTTTTTAAATGCTACTCTCGATGAATTAAGGAAACAATGGATACATCTACATCCATTGTCTGTTCAACTTAAAAAGAAGAAGCTGGAAAAACTGCAAGGAATCAGCGATATCGATCTATTTTTAAAATATTTGAAAGTCTCAGATACTACTCAAGGCGCACAAGATTTACTAAGATTCTGGCGCAGAAGTGTTCCTTTAGTGCAAGATGATATTCTCTTGTGGAATAAACTGATCTTATATAGAATAAACTTTGCACCACTTTACATACAACATTTAAACAATACTATGGAGATTGAAACGCAAAGTGACGAAGAAAATAATTATATTTATGAATTACAAAATATTTCTTATCAACTTTCACTTGATATGATTAATATGGCCATAAGTCACAAAAATAAATTTATAGCAAATCAACAATTTAATTGTTTAAAGAAACAAATCGATAACTGTTCGTCACAAATTAAACATAAATATATATTGGCCACTGCTAGGCTCAAATATCTAAAGGGAGAAAATGAATTAGTTTCTGACAAAAAATTATCTCATTATGTTTTTTCTTGGAAATATTCGCATAAAATATTGGATCAAGATGATCTCGATGTTTCGCTACAAATTGCTTCTAGACATCATATAAGTATGCTAGCTACAAGATTTGTACAGTTAAGTTATGAAAACGAACAATTTGTTGATGTATTATACAAAAATAGCACGATCTTAAAAGAATTAGGGGTCAAATTCAGTAGCATTGAAGATGTAAGAAATCTTTTGGAATCTTATAGCTTTAAAAAAATGGAAGAATGTTGTAGTATTGGAAATCCAAAGGACTGTTACTTTATTTTGTCTAAATATTGTTACAATCAATTTTGCAAATTTTCCGATAATATTTATTTGTTCAAAGAGTTTGTAAATTCTACATTGAAAGCAATGAGTTATGGTTCGGTAGATGCTGCACATTATTTTCCTTGTTTATTAAAACATCAGTATTTGAATGACGATGAAGTTAAAGAGATTTTTATAAACAACACTAACAAAATTCAGTCTTGGTTATTTCTTAGATGGCAAGCACAATTATTTTCTCATCTTGGGACATCGATAGCGGATTTAATTATACCGATTATTGAAAGAATTATTGAAGATTATCCAAATGCTCTGATATATATTCTTCGTTTAATAATAGAAACAAATCCGAGTGTATTGAATGATTCACGAATGTACAAAATCAGGAAATTGTTATACGATAATCAAGAGTTAGAACAGTTTCTTAAAGCAATGCAATATGTTGTTCAGCCAGAATCATATTTATGTTATTATCTCCATGAATGTGTTAAAAATTTGTCAAAGGGTCCAGCTACTGCAATTGATATCTTAATGAAAAAGATTCCATCTTTGAGAGCAAACAGAAATGAACCAAGACCAGGAAATATATATAATATAATTAGTAAATTTAATTTAAAAAAACTTGAAAAAATGCAAGATGAGAAGGAAATTCGTCAATATTTGAAACAATTAGATCAAACTCTAAAACAATCGCTTCAGAAAACGAAAACTAATGGATTGCTGAAAAATTATAGTCCATGGTTATGCGAGTTTAGTGAAAGCCAATTAGAAGTACCAGGACAATATACAGGCTATAGAAAACCCATGCCTCAGTATCACATTAAAATTATGAAATTAGAACCAACTGTAAAAGTTATGGAATCATTACGTAAACCAATCCGTATCACAATAATAGGTGATGATGCAAAGGATTATATGTTTTTAAACAAATTTGGAGAAGATTTAAGACTCGATCAAAGATTGCAACACACTTTTTCAATCATAAATAAAACTTTGAATACCGATATAGCTTGCAAACGACGTCATTTATTTATTGATACGTATCAAGTATGTAGATTGAGAATGTAATTTCGTAAATACTTAGTATATCTTAAATTAACAAAAATATAATAGCATTATATTTACTTTAATTATAGGTAATTCCACTGTCAAAATCATTAGGTCTCATAGAGTGGATCAAAGATACCAAATCACTGTACGATTTAATTTATTTTACTCTTCCTAAAAATAAATATCCTCATTATGATAGCATTGAAAAAGAGTACAATGCATGGATTCAAAAAGCTGCTGGATCTTCAAGAAATTTAGCAGTACAATATAAAGAAGCAACTTTAAACTACAATGCTAATGCAGTTATTATAAAAATGAATGAACTAATTGCTAAAACGGAATGGGATTTGTTACGTAAAGCATGCATAACATTGTGCCCATCGCCAGAAAGTTTTATAACATTTCGACGAAATTTTATTACTAGTTATGCTACAATGTGTGCAGTACATTGGATTTTGGGGATTGGAGATCGTCATCTATCAAACATATTAATTTCTATTGGGTCAGGGAAATGTTTAGGTGTCGATTTTGATCAGGCTTTCGATGCTGGCATTGATTCAATGATACCTCAACTTATGCCATTTCGCTTAACAACTCAAATCCTTGGACTTTTAAAACCATTTACTGAAAAAGATCTCTTTGGAGCAACAATGACGCATGTTTTAAAAGCTTTGCGATGCGATAAGAGTACTATTCTTGCATGTCTAGATGTTTTTATACACGAACCTTTGAATTGGACAGAAAATGTTAACAAAGCTTTGGAAAGAATTGAAGAAGTGAATACCGGTAAGTGTAGAAAAGTGTAAAACTTAATCTAATCCTTCTTGTACCTCTTACTTGTACATTAATTTAATTTTTGTAATATCCTAGATGTGAAATGGTTACCGCAAAAAAAAATTAATATTATAGAAAAAAAGTTGAACGGCAATAAACCATCAGCAATAATTTTGGAACAATTGAAAGATTTATACAGTGATCAATATTTTGAAAGATATTATATGATAGTTAATGGTGATGATGGTATTAAACGTACTCGTTTAAATATCAGAAATGAGAAATTAACAGCAGAGGAACAAGTAAAATTTATTTTTCATTATTATTAATTGTTATGCCTATATTATAAATATTTATAAATATATTTTCACAGGTCGAATGTTTATTAGATCAAGCGACAGATTTTAATATTTTGGGTCGTACATATGTTGGTTGGAAACCGTGGCTATAAACTATTCCAAATATTTCAAAAAAATATTATCAAATTTAATATAGTAATAGGAAAAGCTTTAAATGTGTCGATAATTATGTAAGTAGACTAACAATAAGTAAAAAAAATTGAACAAAAATTGATATTATGATTTATTTTATAATATAAATANTTTTAATATCAAATAAATTATCAATTTTTATTTCACGTATTGTACTGTCATAAATTCATAATTATATCAGTTGATATATTATTATTTAAATTATGTTATTAAATAAAACTTGATTAGTACTTATGTAGTATTATGTGTTCTAACCTCAAAAAACATCGCAGTAGTGTTAAAGTGTGATTTTAAAAGTTATTAATATTACTAGAATAATGATAAGTTTTCGTCCTTGTGTAATGCACATCACGATTTTACATAACAATATTTGTTTATTACATAAAATCAATATTAAAACTTTTTCCATTAGTTCATGTTTCTCTTTTAAAAATTCACTGGTTAATATTAACCAATACAACAGACAATTGATTCATTATACTGGCATTGTTGACAATGCAATATCAAATCAATGCTCTAATTTGTCGAAACAAATATTAATAATTAATAAAATAAATAAAAATAATATATATGAGAAACAATGTAAATTTATTTCTACACATAAATCTTTGTGCAGCAAAGTCATAAATAAACAATCACACTTTGGAACAAATCCGCTTTTTGTCAAAAGTGATTTTACCACACGAAATTGTTATAATGTAAGACAAATGTCAAGTTTTTATGAACGAACATTAGATACTTGGTACAAGAATTATGTTAATATAATAACTGGTATATCTGAAAGTGCACCTGTGGAATTTGTACAAAATTCTTTAATAAATATACATTCTTATACAGACTTACCGTGGTGGGCAACTATAATATTGACAACTATATTATTACGATTAACTATTAGTTTACCAATAGCAATATATCAGGTATTTAATATTATGTATATTTTGTGATTACATATACTATGATTTCAAATAAGTTATGTATATAAATTAAACCAATAAAAGTGTAGAGTATTTCTATTTGTTTTTATTTTATTTTATGAAAATGTTTGAACTAAATTTAAAAATCATCCAATGTTACGTTGTTAATTGGAATTATATAAAGTTGCATTAACACTAAACTTACCAAATTTTTATCCTTCATTAAAATTTCCAATATAAACTGATCATTTTGACTAATTATGGTAAGTTTACTGTTAAAGTATCGCTATGTAATATTAATAAAATCATACAATCATCATTACAATACATCATCAATATTTACATTATTATTTTTAGCAAAATATTACTGCTAAGCTAGAAAATTTACACCATGAAATGACTGGTATTACTACAAATTTGAAACGAAAAATGAAAGATGATATGTTTCAAAATAATTGGTCACAGGAACATGCAAGACATATGTATAATCTTTCGGTATGTGATTATTATTATATTTAATGTTTTATTATTATATAAATGTTTGAACACAAATTCTATATATTTAAAAGAATGACATAAATTTTTTGATTATAGGTAAGAAAAAAAAGGAAGGAATTAATTGTCAGAGACAATTGTCATCCGATGAAAACCGTACTTCTCGCATACATCGAAATTCCAACATTAATAATATTAACATTTTCACTACGAAATTTATGCTATATGTTACCCAAAGGCGATATGTGTAAGAGAGAGAACAGTATTTGATATAATTAACATTAAAAACTATTTTTATTAAATTCTTATCCAAATGTTTGATTTATTTAAACAGATGCTTATGAGAATTATCTTCAACTCACAACGGGTGGTTTCGGTTGGATAACAAATCTGACGGAAGCAGATAGTTTTTTCATATTACCTACATTAACTGCACTAATAAATTTAGCTAACATAGAGGTAAGATTTTAATGTAATATATATATATATTGATCATTTTCTTTAATAATATATTTATTGAAATTGTTAACTAAAGTTTATTACAATTGTTGCTTATAGATCTTTCGCATGTTGAGATTGCAGGAACCTACAATATTACACAAAAGTCTTACCAATTTTCTTAGATTAGTATCAATCGTGATAATACCTTTATCACCATTAATACCTTCTGTGAGTTACAATAAAATAATTTCATTAAAATTGTATTTAGTAATTCATTGGTAATTTATCAAAATAATACATATTTCATTTATTTCAGTCTCTGTGCTTATATTGGATAACGAACAGTGCTTGTACTCTGGGTCAAAAAACTTTATTGTTATCCCCAAAAATTCGCAGATTGACAAGGATTCCTGAAACTGAATCAGAATTATCACATCCGTATAGTTTTTTGTATGAGAAGATAAAAAGTAAAACAAATTTGGAAGCACTGTCGATGAAAAAATTAAAATAATCGATTAAACATACTTATGTTTAACATAATATACGTACAATAAAATAGTGTGTAAAATAGTTTTTGAAAATAGTATTAAAAAATTTACAGTTAATCGCGAGTGTGAATATTGAATAAAAAATATAAATGAAGTAATTTCTATTCATATTTCATTCATTTATTATTCATATGACCCTTTTACTTTGTGTTAGTTCTAATCTTAAGAATAATAATTTATTTAAAATATACATAAATTTATCGCATCTTGACCTTAAGTGCGATGTTATAAGGTCGATTAAAGCTAATTAGTATTTTAACATGAGTCAATAGCAATCGATTGAGAAACAGGATCGATAGTACGGGAAAAAAAATAATTTCCGTGATAGCGAATTCTAATAATGATAAATTGTTTTCCTTATTTTCCGTGTCTCTATATAAAGACCATTCCTTGATCAGAGAAGGCAATTACGATTGTGAATCAAAGGACGAATCAAGATGAAGTTTAACGTTGTTTTATCGTTAGTACTTCTTTGTGCTAGTTTATTCCTATTTGAGTATTCAACGGTAAGTAATTTTTTTTCATTTCTTTTCTCTGTTTTTATAGATTTTATGAAAAAAATCAAATAACGTACAAGACGAATTATATTTTTGAAAATATAATTAATCTAATGATCTTTAAATTTTATACTTGAATTAAAAATAAATTATATTTTTAGGCTCAAGTTATACCATATCCTGGTGATTGCAGTAAATATCAACAATGCGATGCCAGTGGTTGTTTCATATTGAGTTGCGGTGCAGGCACTGAATTCAATCCTGCGATTGGAACGTGCGATTATCCTTTGCAAAATCGGGACGGTTGTGGTAACCGAGGATGATCAATTTTCGATGGAAATAAAATGCATGTTGCACATGTAAATATGTTATTCGATAGAAGTAGATTTATTATTGGAAAAATAAAATAAATGAGAAAAAATTATGAATAGAATAAAAGGCCGTATATTTTTATTGACACAACATCTTTATGATTAATATTAAAATTGATACGTTGTCCGTATATTAATGTACTAAATGCTATAATTACCAGCGTAAATGAATGCATCCTCAACGCGATATGAATTTTATTATCAGCATTAATAACTACTTGTATGTATGAAATAAAAAACATCGTTGGAAATTCCAGTAAAAATCAGAGGATACGATGTTGTAAAGAAAATTCTTTTTAATCTTCTTGATAAATTGAAAAATACAATACACGCATAACTGCATTACGTGACCAGTTACCAAGTATTTACATACGTCACTGGAGCCCAAGTGTTATTGCGGCGAAATAATTATAACTTGATTTTAAGAAAAATAAGATTTTCCTTTTTTTGCTGCTTTCCTCCTATTATCGGATTTAAACAAACTCACAAGAAAATAAAATAAAGCTCTTACAATATTAAATGTACGGTGTTATTACTTTACCCTAACGTTTACATGGAGCTTACGTCGAATTTTTATGAGCTCGATGACTGGTAAAATGAGAGCCAATTTATTCCCGTGTAGAATCAATTGACAAATAGTTCTGTGTGCATTTGCTATATTAAAGTGTATACACGTTGGCACTGCGTGTAGTCAGTAAAGTATTCTCTGTCTTCCTCTCTCTCTTTCTTATCTTTTATTTTCTCTCCAATACGATCTTTGCTTTGCCTTCCTTTAGCGATGACGATCTAGCGACCCTTGATCTGCCCTCTAAATTGATAACCCTTCTCTCTAAGAAGTTATGCACTCCTATTCTTGTTTTTCTTTTCCTTTTCCCTTTCCCTCTTCACTAACATATTTATTTCCTATCTCTCTCTCTTTCTTTTTCTTTCTCCTCTTTTCAAATTATCGCTCAGAAGAAAACAGTGTTTGTGCAAGCTTCATTTAAACTGAATTCTGTACCAAGCGATTTTATAGTGAGTGCGTGATCATTAGTGTGCAGTACGTCGTGTTTTTTAAATGTTTTAGGAATGACGTCCTGGATTAATTGTTTTTACGTTGCACTCTGTTTAATATACTTTGGAACCTTCACTTTCGCGGTACGTGAAACAAATGTCATATCTATATTATTCAATTCGAAGTATTATACTTTTTGAAAATCTATCACATCATTACATTTTTTGGAATATATTTAAGTATATATTCAATTAAGGGTATATTTAGTTCACTTGGAAAATTATTTATCCGTTTGAAGCAATACACTTAACTTTCACTTTCATTTAACATTAACTTTCGTCGATTAACAATCGTTTTAACGATTGGAATATTTGTCGAGTGAACAATTTGATCAGATAACATTTCTTTTACGTCAGTATAAATAAAACTAGATATTTGAAGAAATATGTTTGAACAAATGTTTTGAAAGAGCTGATTACTTTAATAATAGTAAGAGATTAGTATATATACTTATTATGTGATTAGTATATTAGTATACAGTAATGATGTTCGTTATCTAATTTTACGTGATTGCATGGAATATCGATTCATAGATATACGATCCGAAGGAAACGACAACAAAAGCGCCTAATCATCGGGAATCATTCTTGCCTTGGTATCTCAACGAAAAGGATTTACAACCTCCCGATGATTTAGCTCGATCTGCAAAGTGGTGGACCAATGCGGAAGAGAATGAACCAAGAAAGCCTGTCATCGTTAATTCGGATAGCAAATCTTGGACACCGTGGCGTAAAACTTCTGGTAGTGAGATCGAGTTAAGAACAGAGATAACGGATGATCAGATTTCCGAACAGCATCACGATCATGATCAAATCGACGATCATCTGGATGATCATCTGGACGAGCATCCTCCAGAAGGTCAATACGGATATGGTTCTACTTCTAAAGATAACAATGTTTATCAAGATAGCAATAATCCCGTAATTTCTGGAAGTAAATTAAAGCACAAATTATCTGAGGATAGTGATTCAGCTTTGCTATACGAAGGGATTGGAAGCGAGAGCACGGTAAATCTCACCATTTTTGTTTACTCAACAGCGATACTTTTGATAATACTGCGATGTAATTTGCTTTAGTACATAAATGTTAGGATAATATGCTTAAGAATCCTTATCTTTATATAATTGATGTCACTACTATATATACAGTATATGTTACTTTTTTTTTTTGATCCAAGAAAATATCTACCTAATATTCGAATTGTTTTTAGAAACCAAGACAGGAAAGAATTTTATTTTGGACTAATCCCATATCGACGGTAGCGCATTATGATTCTCAATCGGGAGTACAATGTCCAAATTTAGATTCTACCGGTCAGTTCATTTATCCTCCCGATTGTAAATTTTTTGTTAACTGTTGGAAAGGCAGAGCGTTCGTTCAGCCCTGCGCTCCAGGTACTTTATTTAATCCTTTAACATTGGAATGTGATTTTCCATACAAAGTTACATGTTATGGTTCAGAGATTTCTGAGCCTATACGTTACTCAAAAGCATACAATCTGGAAATCGATGAGGAACGAGAGGAATCACACGTACGTGTATACATTCGTTTTTGTAAATTTCGTTAGGTTCTTAAATTACTCAAAAAAACGTATGTATAATATATATATAATTTATTTTTTATCGATTTCTTCGTTAATAGAAACCAAAATGTCCACCTCACGTGGCAGGTCTAATCCCACATCCTACAGATTGTACCAAGTTTTTATCTTGTGCCAACGGAATGACGTTCGAGATGGATTGTGGTCCTGGTACGGTTTTCAATCCTGCCCTTAGCGTCTGTGATTGGCCTTACCATGTAAAAGGCTGCGAAGGTTAGTGAAAAATATTCGTTAAACGGTGTTACGGATATAAATCAATATTTTTGTTTAAATAGATACATTTAAATCAAAAGAGGATACAACGAAGATTATTGAAACACCACCGGACCCAAGTTTTCATAATCATAATGTTCATTATGGTTCGAATAATAATTTTGCCGATCGATTGGAACACAACGTCCAGTCAGCCGAAAAAAAGATCGAGTGTCCTGAAGATTTTACAGGTCTATTACCACATCCAGAAAATTGTAGAAAATTTTTGCAGTGTGCGAATGGTATTACGTATGTGATGGATTGTGGGCCAGGAACAGCTTTTAATCCTCTCATATCGGTGTGTGATTGGCCATATAAGGTACCAGCTTGTAAAGAAGGTAGTTAGAATTTTTCAAGCTTTGAATAGTGATAGATTATGATTTGAACAAAATTCAACTATTATTGCTATTATTGTTTCGATAGAGAATAAATTAAAACAAGTTACGACAACGAGCAGACCTTGGCTGCCATACGGCCGAGGAGATCTAGAGTCATCGCACGAACATCCTCGATATAATCATACTTATAATCGATATAATAATCATGGCCAAGGCTCTAGGAATAATCAAGTTCAGCCTGCAACTACGACTGAATTGCCAAGGACAGTGTGGAGGCCTACTTGGAGACCGATGATTCAGAAACCAAAGAACAATCTACAAAATCAATCTAATTCCATGGGATCCAATAACAACTATGGAAATTATCAGAATCATAATCATCATCACGATCATGGATATCATCACGATCATGAATATCATCACGATCATGGTCATTATCACGATCATGGTCATCATCATAACAATCATTCAGGATCAGGACAACCTATGTCCGATGTAAATTGTAATATTACGAATCACATGACACATTCTCCAAACCCTTACGATTCACGTGATGTATATCATCATTATCATTATCATTACCATCATTATCTTCCAAAGATCAATGATACTCAATATCCTGGTAATAGAAGAATATCTGAATCTAATGGACATCAGCAAGGTTCTTCAACTGTACATAATACTGAAGAAACATGGAATTATGCAAACTATCCTACTATAAATATCGATAACTTTAACAGGCAGCAAACTAATAATCAATCAGGAGAATCAATTCGGCGTTTTGGCTCTTATGTACCAACTGGGAACAGATTTAATAGTACAGTTCAATTGCATAGGATGAATAATAGCAGAAACAATCCTGAATTTGTTAATAGACAAATAAATGAATCTATAAGTTCGAATAAAAACATTTATGTTAATAACGATTACGATTCACACGATGAAGTGGAATCTCGAGATAGAACGAACAGAAATTTGAGTGTACAATTTGGAACAGATTTTTCAAGACCGAATCAAAATAATATTACATGGAGTCGTCCAACTGTATTCGAAAATAAATCAGAAAACTCTAATCAACCATCGTCTCGGCCATGGAATCAAGGTGATTTTGTATTATGTCTTAAATCAATTCTAGTCTTTTTTTCGGATTTTTATTTGATTGTTTAAATAGGTTGGCATGAAAAGAAGAATGCAAATATTTGCATGGTTCTGAAAAGATATGCATGGCATGATAAGGGTTGTTCGATTTATTTTGATAGCATGTTCAATCATTTGGATTATTTTTTAAATAAATGGGTTAGTATTGTTCATAGTCGATTTTTAAATAACAGTTGCATAAATCCGAATTGGGACATTTTTTATCCCAAAGGATATTGGCGCACGAATGTAGAAGGTTTGTTTTCTAAGGATGAAGGATCAAGAAAATCTAAAGAAAATGGTAAGCAATAATTGGCAACTAAACAAATAAAGGGTTAATTATTAATTTTAACAATATTTGCTAGCTACAAAACTAACAATAAGATTATTTGCGAGATACGTAACTTTAACATAAACGTATAATAATTATATAAAACGTGGTATATTTATATATTTTGTCGAATCATTTTTAATTATTAAAAATCATACTGACATATAGATACGATCGATGAAGAAGAAAAATTACGCGAATGGCTCGCGAGAGCTAATATCCAACAACAAACCATAAACGACAGGGAAGCTGATTCCAAAATGGATAAATGGTTAAGTAAAACCAATGTTTTTTTACAAGCAAAAGGACAAGTATCGGCAGGKATGCTTAAATAGAATAAAAGAAAGATCGTTGTCTTTTAATTAATTTGTTTACATACCTATAGAGGAAAATGATTTATACAAAGTAAGTTATATTATTTACTTCAAAACGTTACCTTTAAAGAAGCCTTATTTTTTGTTGTTCTAGGAAATAGAAATTCAACACAGATTTCGAAAAAACCATTCTATCCATACGGAATATACGTTAACAGTAATGGGACAAGAGGCCATTTTATCACAAAAGAGTTGGAAATTAATCAAGGACACTCGAAGACTAAAACTTATAATCATAACAATCGACATACACCTTTCTCTTTTAATCGAACTTATGGCAGCATATACACGCGTACACCTTTACATAATCAAGAAACTACTACGAGTCCTATCATTCCAAGTAATCATTATCCTATACGGTATACTCCGAATCCTGTAAATATTCCTCAACCATCCGACGGTAATTTTATTAATCGTCATTTCAATCAGTCAACATCGACGGATTTAAAAGGCGCGGCAAATGATTATTCTATCGGAAAAGATTTTCATCCTGTTCATGGTACAATTAATCGATCGGCGGTTATATTATCGCAACATGATCCTCGTCGTACGATCAATCGTTCAATTAAACAGTTCGATTCTAATCCATTAACTTCTGAGAATGTTGGAACGGAAAAGATACCGGATGTATATTTAAAGCCTTCCAAGAATATAAGCGTTCCTGTTTCGCAAGATTCTTCAGAAAATCAAAGTAGTACTACTGATTCTAGTATTCCTAGTATATCGATCGAAGATAATACCACTGGTCCACAATTAACCGATATAGAATTGACAATTGAAAATGAAACTCCTACATCGATTTTTAACGAAGTCATTCCCGAAATTGATTTAGATTCATACGACGTAGATGTTTTAGAAGATAAAGGAGATTGGAAGCCAGTATTGGTTTTTGAAAATAAGACCAAAACCGCGAGCAAAAATGATTCTTCCGTTATCATGAAAATCAATAAAAAGAATACGGATGTGGATATTTTTAATGTAGAAGTAGCGCCATATCAAAATGGTAAGTTGTTTAGATTTAATCCTAATTTTATAATTATGGATTAATATGGGTAAGCAATAATATTATAGTCAATTATATTATACGATTGCTTCCGGTGCATGTTTATGCTTTCGACGCATGGTACTAAAGCATTTTGGTGTAGGGCGCAAGTTCAGAGTCCCTTACACGTTTTATAAAATAATTAGATATTTTAATAAAGTATTTTAATTTATATAAATATTTTTATATTTACAGAGGAACCACCATTCCCTGTGTATTATATCCCACCGGTTCAATCATTGTCACATTCGAAAAAGGTTTCACCTCCTACGCCGATTTCAGGCCAGGTCAATATATTTTTTATAGATAAATATAATAATAAAAATAAACGAAATGAAATGATTTTACATTGAATAATATTATTTTTTCGTTAACAGATTATACGACTTAGAGATGGGCCTAGTTCCTCAGATGGCTACGTTGAAGTTCAAGGAGCACAACCAGGTTGGGGTATTGTTTGCGATTCTAGAAATAGTTGGTCGCTCAAAGAAGCCGATGTAGTTTGTAGACAATTAGGATATTCTAGGTATGTACTTATCTATTTTAACGTCCTTGATTTAATATAATGAAGTTAGGCGTTGCGTTAAGATTATAGTGTTCCTGCTGAACATCCCTTAAGATAATATTTCTTTGCGATTTATAGGGGCGCCGAAATGGCTTGGCAAGGAAGAAGCAAACGTAATGGAATGCCAACTTGGATAGCAGCGAATTCCGTAACTTGTTCCGGCAATGAAATCAGATTTCAGTCTTGCAAGTACGTTTATTGGAGATATTTCTATCCTCTGAATGAAATTCTACGAGAGTTTAATGTTTAAATGAATTAGTAAAAAATAAAAATGATTATTGTAGATTTACTCATGAACAAGAATGTCGGGTGGAAAGAGATGCAATAGGTGTCAGATGTTTGCCAAATCGAATAGTACATTGTCGTAAGGATGAAATTCCACACGATGGTCAATGTTATCATTTGGCCGATTCGGAGAACGGACTAAATCATGCAGAAGCACTTCAGTATTGTTCCAAAAGGAATAGTCGGCTTATTGATATCGTAAGTCAAGCAGAGAACGACTTTATATCAGAATGGTTGTCGCAATCGCATCCAGAAATCGGATCGATTATGACTTCTGGAGTTGGTTTCACCACGTTCAACAGGACCCTGTGGCTTTGGGAAGATTCGAGTCGTTCTAAATTTAAGTAAGTTTGATTATAAACACCTGAGCTTATCTATCTGTTGTTTTATTTTCTTCTTAACAAATCTATTATTCATAGATTCACGAAATGGTGGCCAGGATGGACGGAAGATAAGAAATTGCCACCTTGGGTGGGTTCACGTCCAGCTTGCATTATTATGAAACGAAAGTTTCCTTGTCACAATCGTCCTGATTCGATTTGCGTTGCGGATTATTTCTTTTGGGATATCGAAGATTGTGCTACATCTATGAAGGGGCATGCCTATATCTGCAAAAGACCATACGATGATATTGGTATGTGTATTAATCGCGTTTAAAGTAATTCATTAAAATATTTACTAGATGTCTTTTTTTTTTCTTTTCTAGGTTGCATATATGGTAAAGGCAATCAATATTTTGGAACTGCAAATGTAACCGAATCCGGAAAAGAGTGTCTTTCCTGGTCCGATAATAGAGTTCTTCATTATCTTAATTTGGCCGTATGTATTAAATCTTTAATCACGTAATTTTTACATAAATTATAATACCTTAACCGACAATTATTTTTATTAAATAGGTAACTAATCGCGATGTCAAAAAAAAATTGCAACCCCACAACTATTGTAGAAATCCAAATCCGAATGTGGAAACCATGCCATGGTGTTATACAGGCCCTTTCGGAGAACGAGATTATTGTGATCTTCCACTTTGTGGAAAAATTGGTAATTCATTTTTTTTTTTTATTAGTTTAATTCTATATACATTAACTAATTTTGTAAGAAGATGATAATCGAAGTTCTGTGTGTTTTAGAATCGAAGAAAATGCATTTCAATGGCAAATGCAAACCGAAACATTTCGAATGTTTACCCGGGGAATGCATTCCGTCACCGTGGGTTTGCGATGGAGAAGAGGTATGAAGATAATTATTTTTATTTGTTCATATACTTATTAAATAATATTTTACGAACTTTTTATAGGATTGTACAAACGGTGCAGACGAGCGAGCATGCATAGATCATTTGCATCTTTATCAGAAATTTGCAAAGCACAGGCTTGAAGGATACGATGTCGAAAAGTGGTTGAACACGCCTTTAAAAACATGTGCTCTAAGATGCAAGGAAGCTGATTTCACTTGTCGATCATTCGCTCATAAGTATGTTTCTTTATCCGTTTGTATTTTTTTACAAAAATTTCCATTATAATTTATGACTATCTTAAATTTTTTAGAGCAAGCGGTAACATTTGTTTGCTGAGTGATAGCAATATCGGTTTAACAGGAGCTTTAAAGTCGATCAAGGATTTTGATTACTATGAAATGAAAGAAAGAAGTATTAAATGTGAGGACATGTTTGTCTGTGAAAATCGAAAATGCATTAATCACACGTTAGTGTGCAATGGAAAAAATGATTGCAACGATCGTACCGACGAGAATATCTGCACCGTAGAAAATCTCGATTATGCAATTCGGCTTGCCGGCTCGGATAATTTAGACGAGGGTAGAGTCGAAGTTAAAAGTAAGTATGCAAAATTAATTTCGTTCGTTGTATCTTTATGAACAATTCATTAAAATTTTGACATCATCGTGGATTATTTTCAATAGTTTTGGGTGTATGGGGTCAAGTTTGTGATGATGGTTTTGGTATGATCAATGCTGATGTTATTTGTAAAGAACTTGGTTTTCCATTGGGTGCTTTGGAAATTAAACCCGGAGGATATTACGGTAATTTAGATCCACCAACTCGATTCATGGTTGATCAATTGAAATGTCGTGGCAATGAAACGTCTTTACGCCATTGTGATTTCGAAGGGTAGGTTAATATTTCGATTAATATGAGAGATAAGATGAATAGACAAAATTATATTGTATTATTATTTATAATTTTATAGCTGGGGCGTTCATAATTGTCAACCGGAAGAGGCTGTAGGTGTAGTTTGCAAAACAGCGGTTGACACGTGTCAAGATGGCCATTGGAAGTGCGAAAACAGTCCGGAATGTATACCCATAGCGTTTATTTGCGACGTTGTTCCAGATTGTTCAGACAAATCCGATGAAAGTGACGAACGTTGTAACGTAAGAGATGCATTTAATTTCTTATAGAATAAATTTCAATTAATTATTAGCCGCGCGTGTGAAAATAATTTATTTCAATTTCTTTATTAAATAAGGCTCCATTCGATATTCGTCTGGTAAATGGTACTAGCCCGTTGGAAGGGAGAGTAGAAATTTATCATCACGGTATATGGGGTACAGTTTGTGACGATGATTTCTCGGCTGCCACAGCTAGAGTCATTTGTAGATCTTTGGGATATAATGGGGTTGCGAAACCAAAGAAAAACGGTTTCTTCGGTCCTGGACAGGGACCCATTTGGCTTGATGAAGTATGTTTCTTAAAACTTTGTATTTGCTTCATACTCCTTTTAACTTACCTTCTATATCATCGTATTATTTAAATTAGGTTTTTTGTCATGGAAATGAGACACAATTGTATCGTTGCAACCATGATCAATGGGGACGGAATAATTGCGATCACAACGAGGATGCAGGTGTAATCTGTTCATATGGAAACGCGAACGATGACTCCGAGGTAACACGAAATAATCTCTCTCGGAGTAGATCATAATTTTTTCAATACATTCGGTCGAAACACAATGATTTGTCTATACGGATCTGTGATTTCTAGTCTTGCAAAGTAAAACGTAACCAAAGATTTAAATCTCTTAATTATTACCATTAGTCGTTAAAAACATTTAACTTATTTGTACGATTATGGTTTTTAGACGTAGGTAATTTGTAATTTAGTTTTTTTTTGGTTGACAATACCACGATTATCAGTGAAAATAAAAATATTGAAGTATACAAAGTACATGGAGAATAATTACTTCATTTCCTGATCCTGATTTACCTGTTTATCGTTCAGTATATCTGGGATACGATGACTGATTTACCTGAAACAAGAATCAATGATGTTCTACCAGCAAATTGTGGAAAACGTTCGGAAGATTTCAACGATGACGAAGATCTAATATTTGCTAAAGTGGTGCACGGTTCTATTGCACCTAAAGGCACATATCCGTGGCAGGTAAACTAAATAATGTAACGATTAATTAATGGCAAACAGGTGTGATAAAAGAAATCGTATTATTGAACAATATATCGATCGATCGTGGAATAAAAATTTGTTAATATAATATAAATTGGTAGGCGAGTATACGAGTTAGGGGACATAGTAGATCGAATCATTGGTGCGGAGCAGTTGTTTTGTCGCCTCTGCATGTTCTCACGGCTGCACACTGTTTAGAAGGTTACAACAAAGGAACGTATTTTGTTCGTGCTGGTGATTATAACACCGAAGTAAGACAGTTTCCAAATGAAATATAATAAATAATATCTATAAATATAATAATCTTAACAATTATTAAATATATTTAGGAACAGGAAGGGACAGAGAGGGAAGCAAATATTGAAGATTACTACATTCACGAAGATTTTCGTAAGGGTCATAGAATGAATAACGATATTGCTTTAATTTTGCTCAAAGGACAAGGTATACCTTTAGGCAAAGATATCATGCCGATTTGCTTGCCACCGGAAAATACGGAATATCCTGCAGGATTTAATTGTACAATCAGTGGATTTGGTAGTATTGAAACTGGAAGAACTAGTAAATATTTATTAAGAATTATTATCAACACATTTCTCTTATTATGATAATATTTGTATTTAAATATAATTCTCTCTCTCTTTTTATTTATCGTTAGCACCTTCCAGAAATCTTAGGTACGGGTGGATACCATTGTTAGACCAATCGGTATGTCGTGCTGAGCACGTTTATGGTCCTGGAAAAATCAGCGATGGGATGGTGTGCGCTGGACATTTGAATGAAGGGGTGGACACTTGCGATGGTGATTCTGGTGGTCCATTGGCGTGCTATCATAATGGTAATATTATTTAATACAAATTTCACATATTTAAAAATATTATTCTGACATTTTTATTATATTTTTTTTATTTCGCATAGGTGCATTTACCTTGTACGGAATCACAAGTTGGGGTCAACATTGTGGAAAAGCCAACAAACCCGGTGTTTACGTTCGAGTTGCACATTATCGACGTTGGATCGATCAAAAGATCATGGATTCACTGTCGGGAAGATAAATCTATGTCAAATAAATTTATTTCGATGAACGAGGTCTAATTTTCGTTGATTAATTTCTTTATTTGTTTGCTCGTTTGAAGAGAGGGGAGGAAACATTTTAATTGAATTTCTTTATCGATTTGCAATTTATTTCGTAAGACATCATCGTTTCTACAATAATTTTAATTGCTGTTTCACCGCTGTTACATGATTGAGCCTATGTATGTACAAATAGTCCCAACGCATTTCTTTATTTTTCTTTTTTTGACATCGTCGAAAGTAAAAAAGAGGAGAACTCGTATTTGTACAATCAAACGAAATTGACATCTTCGTGAAACGATGTACAAAGTATTCAAACAACGTTCGTATTTTTGTTGCTGCTACAACGTACAATAGATTATTGAATTTCGATCCATTTTGGCGTCAGCTTGGATCAACAAATTATATTCGATTTCAATATATAATATTCTGGCAAAAAAAAAATGCATTCTGTGGATGGGGGTATAATATTGTTATTAATAACAATTTTGTATGGAATATGTGTTTTGGATTTTGACGATAATACAAAAAACGATCTTTCAACGCGTTTACATTATCAATTATTTCGATCAATTCTTTCGCGATCGAAAATAATAAACTTTAATGAATAATTTCAATCACGATAGAAATTTGTATAAGTATATGCGCTGAAACGATTCAACGAAGATTCGCGTGAAAAGTTAATTGAATGATGGAAGGGTGATGGGGGGGGGTGTTCGAGTTTCTTTCTTTTTTTTTTCCATTTTTCCTTTCTTTCTCTCTCTCTCTCTTTCTCTTTCTCTTTTACATACACGCACACGCACACGCACACACATATATACTTATTCTTTATTCCTCTTGGCCTATCAACGATCACATTGATCATATATCCAAAGAGTTTATATCGCGCGAAAATATTAAATTAAAAAGAAAAAAAAAAAGAGAATTAAAGAAGAAATAAAAAAAAAATAAAAAACAAAACGAATAGAAGAAAGGAATGAAAAGTTAAATATCATTTTTACAAGCAAACTTGGCGAGAGAAGTAATGAGACGCGTCTCGTGCTACTATCCGAGCTTTGCTCGTGCGTCTTCTATAAAAAGTTTCTTATACTTAATTAAAACGCGGGGAATGTTTAATGAAAATATTACATATACAATTATATAGCGCGAAAATGATCATTAATTTTCACTCTCGAATACGCTTAATTTAGGCATAATGTTTCCCGACCTCGATTCAGCTCGCCAAAGGAGCGTTCTCTTGGAGGAAATATTTTAATAACGAGTTTGTGTGTGTGTGTGTTTTTTTTTTCAACGTAATTATCAATATTAAATGTCATTAAAAAATCATTCATTTACAAAAACGTACATTATTATTATTATTATTATTATTATCATCATCATCTTATCGATTTTAAACGATATAATATATCGCGTTCGTAGAAATATTTAATGAATCATTGCCGGAAAAACCAATACAAGAAGACTTTTTTTTTGTAATATTAATTCTAATATAAATTTGTATAAAACGCATCGCAAATATTTAACGATATAAAAAGCACAGCATATTATATTATATCATAAGTTATAGACAATGGTACTTATTATATTTAATTAAAAGTAACAAACAAACACAATATATAATATATATGAATTCGCAATAAAAGTAGGTCGCTCCTTTCGCGGCGAAGAAAGCTCGGGCTCGACTAACTATCTAGTGACTAGACGATAAGCAAGATTTTTTTTCTCTAGAAATTGATTTCGAGGATGAATCTAGTTATTTTTTGCTATAAACATAGCGTTAGGCGATCTCAGGGTCGACGATAGATGTGGATCGACAATTTTATTCGTCGATTATTCGTCGATTATTCATCGCAAAGTTTTTCCGACGCGTTTACAACGCATTTTTAACTCTTTCTACTTCTTTTTCTTTCTTTCTTTCTTTCTCTCTCTTTCTATCTCTCTGTCTCTCTCTCTCGTCGGCTTCAGGGCTGTCGTATTTGAAAAAAAAATATTTGAGCAAAGATTCAAGCGATTTATCGTTCTGCACACAATATTGTCAATAAAATCAAAGTTCATTTATATAGATATGAATGAATTATTTCCGTTTGCGAACATATGGAGAAAAAGAAAAATTGATCGATTTGAATAAACAAAAATATTGTAACGGCAAAATGTTAAAGATATAAATTCATCGATAAAATCATTATTTCTCGTTAACGGCAGTCCTGGTCGATCTAATTTAAATTCGATTACGGTCTAATACTTAAAATCTAAATTAACGCATAATAGATACGCATATATTATAATATAATTGTATGTATTTATATATACACGTTATTTTTTAATATTTACAAGATTGTGTAACGATAAACTTCGTAGTGTACCTTAAATAGAAAGGGACAACGGAGCAGCACATTTTTTTTTTTTAAAGAAATTTAGGTGGGTGACAGTTTTTTTCGTCTATCGTTCGCGAAATCGATCGCGAATCGATCGACTAACGCTTTTACAAACTCGTAACGTACATAATAGTAGTAGGTATTGTTTTTGTCGTCGATTAAATTTAAGCCGATCGAAAGGCAATCGCTATTAAATCGGACGCGTAGTAGTAATAGTAGTAGAAAAAATGTCGCACGCGATATAAAAAATCGAAATTGATCTCGGTTGGGTGCTGCTCGTATTAAGAAAATTAATTAATATAAGACAAATTGAAACAAACTGATCGATTAGTATAGAGTGTCTTGGTGATTTTTAGAGAAGGGTGGGTGGTGCTTGGGATGGATTTTTGAACACGGATTGAGCGAGGATGATCAATAATGATCATTATTGGTGATAACGAGATATGAATATTGACAATGCGACGATTTAAGCTGCTTAAAAAGAAAAAAACGTACGGTGGTAATTTTATATTTCTTATTTAGTTACGATAAAACGTGCATGTGTGTGTGTGTGTGTGTTTGTGTGATAATTGTCGACGATTGTTATATCCTATCTACATGAGAAATAAAACAAATAAAATTCCATCGAGAGTCATCATTGAACATTCGGACACTTTGTTTTTGCCGGATGATAGGACGAAGAGATTCTTTGAAAGATCGTATGAAAGTAGTTGTTTTATCAAGAAGTAAGGAAAACAGTTAATTTTAACTTTACGTATTAACAGTTCGTGATTAAAAGTGCATTCAGTAGTTTCGAGACGACGACGACGACGACGACGACGACGACGACGAAGATGATGATAAAATTGATGATGATAATATCCAACGAGACGAATAACGAAATACGATATCTACATATCCTCGGAAAATTCTTTACTGTTTCTTATCGTACAGAGAACTCGTACGTATAACCGTATTATTTACTGTCATTTACGTTATGACGAATATCGCAATATATTTATTTATTTATCGTTTCCCATTATTATGTTATACGATATTATACTATAACGGTGTATCTTTATAAACGTCTTTTTTTTTTCTTTTTTCTTCTTTTCTTTATATTTTTCTTTTTCTTTTTTTTTCAAGAATTTCGCTTTTCTCGATGTACGGTCGTGTTTCTTTTCTTCTTCTTCTTGTTATTTTTGAAGGGGGGATGGGAGGGTATTTTCTTTTTAATTAATTTTTATTACAAAGATCTCGCTATATTTTGTAATAATGTACTTTCATGCGTTTCTACTTTGTGAAGGATGAAGATCGTATATTATTTTATTTGAAATATTTATTATATTAGGAACCTAATGATGGAAACGACTTCGTTAATTCGTAATACACACACGTTTTTACACGTTAGACGCGACACGAGAAGAAGAAAAATAAAAATTACGTGATCGTTTGTTATATTCAAATAAATGGAAAGAATGGCAAGAGTAGAGTGTCCATGGCGTTCGATGACTCACGGATTATTTTTTCGCGATTCGATCGATCAATGAATTTTTATACTTTCTTTGTTACTTGCGATCATTTTGTTGACTTTCGTGGACATTTTCGAGATCTTCATCCTTTATTTTTTTCTTTTTTCTTTTGCTTTTTTTTTCTTTTTTTTTTAATATCCGCTCTTATATTTCGGCACTTTCGCGAACGGGGCGGGTAAAACGTTGCTATTGTTCGTGACTTCGTTTTAATTTCTTTTCCCCTTTTTACCTTTCTTACCTCTATACCTTATCCTTTTTATTCCCTTTCATTTTTCTTTCTTTTATCTTACCTTATTCTTATTCTTTTTTCCCATTTTCTTATCTTTTGACTCGGATTGCGCTATGTACCCAGGAAAAGCGAACTCTTGGTCCCTAAATATTTGAAGAAGGTTTTCCTTTCGTACTCTCGAGTTCACGTGCAGGCAAAGAAAGAAAACAACGCCGGATATTAGTAAAATCGTATGATCTATCTATCATATTTCTTCTTCTTTCCGATTCGAGATCGTAAAAGTCAATGTAATTGTCTTAGATCGAACGTTTTGATTGAATCTTTCCAACGTTTGACCCCCTCTTTTCTTTCTTCCCCTCTTATTTTCCGGTTCAATACGTTTCTCATTCATTTGTCAAACGTATTAGATTTTTCTTTTTTTTCCTAAATCATTTTGCAAGACCTTCAAACAGACATTATCAGAGAACGGTATTTTAAAACGATTCGTTTGTTTTTTAACGTCGATCACGTCGTTAGAATTATTTGAACGACAGGCAAATATTGCATACACTGATTTTAACACCACGTACGAGTTCTTATGACTTTCTCATCGTCTCTCTATCTATCTCTAGTTCTCTCTTTCTTTTTCTTATTCTTTTTCTCTTCATTTTATTCTTTTATCTTTTTTTTCTCTCTCTATGACTTTATTAAGTACGGACACAATGATCATAGTGTGGCTCTTTTTTTTTTGTTTTTAATTATTTCTCTCTCTTTCTCTTATCGGATATCTATGATTCTATATTCGAACTTAGAAACTACAGGAACGAACCTACTTCTGACACTTAGGAGTCCGTTTAGCGTTATATCAAAAGGAATATGTACAAAAGGATTCGGCTATGTCACGGATCGTTTCTCGAGAATACTCCGATTATACTTCTTCTTCTTCTTATTCTTATTCTTCTCTCGTTAAGATTTTCGTCGATCTTTCGTCATTCTCTCTTTCCTATAATATTCATTGGAAAAGAAAAGCAAACAAAAAAAAGAAAAAAAAAGAAAAAAGAAAAAAGAAAAATACGTAAAGGAGGATATTCGAAGAACTTTCGAGATTCAGCCGGTACTTGGGCCTCGGACTTAGGAACTATACTTACTGTTCACGCGCGATATTGTCCGAGCGAAATCATTTTCTCTTCGTAAAATACATACATTACATATAAATACTTAATATCATCCGCGAGTTTAGTAACGGATTCCTTTTTTTCGCTCGTAGAAGCTGATAATTTTCCTAACGTTTTCTTGCTTTTTTTTTTCTTTTTTATGTCTCGTTTTCTTCTTCTTTTTTTTTTTTTTCTAACGAAAGGAAAATCTCGCATCTTCTTTTTTAAGTTTTCTTTCATTTTCTCTCTCTCTCTCTCTCTCTCTCTTTTCTTTTCTTTCCCCTTTTCTATTTATTTCTCTCTATTTTTTATTTTTTTTTTAAATGTAAATAACAGATCAATTCCGAAATCTGATTTCGAAGAATAGGTCTGTTTATTCGATCTCGCGAGACCCGCATTGTCATTTGCAATCGTGAAAAATTATTTAGCGAATCGATCTTGCCCAGCCCCCATTCCCAACTCCACCCACAACCCACACCCCATCGACACAACGTTGGCCTACATCTGAGCATAACTCATCGTGCAAGTCCATACCTTTACTTTTCCTTGCTTTTTAATCGCGAACTGCTCGATACGTTCATACAGCTATACTACTCTCTTGTCGATGGCCTACCAAGGCCGTCAGGAATATTACCCGAAGGATTACATTTTCATCCGTATCGCAACGAGGTCGGCTCGAGCTTCATTTTTACATTGCCGATGACTATACGGGTCAAGCAGATGCTTAATCGATTTTTAACAACGCGAGGATCTCACTATAGCGCAATTTTTAATCGCGAGTGCAATCATGTGATACGACGAGTTTACAACATCCGCGATGTTAGGCTTATTCCGTTTAATACTTTAAAACCGTTCCTTTTTTTATATTTGGAATTTGTTTTCTTTCTAGTTTATTCCTCTTCTCAATGTGTCCTTTTAGCTTTATTTCTGTCTTTTTCTTCGTTTCTTACTTTCTTCCTTATTTACTTCCTTATTTATTCTTTCCTTGCTTTTTCTTTTTTCCTTCCTCCCATCGAGAACACATTCTCTTTTCGCAGGAGATTTTAACTGGATACCGTAACGAATATATTAATTATTTATAAACTTGTTTGTATATGTATATGTATATAGAACAGTGTATATATGTATATGTATACATATACGTATATATACTATTCTTTATCAGTAACGTTCCTGCTCAACGTGTTGCAGCGAATCTTGTTTTCACTGGGCGTTCATTTCAGACCTGCAAATATTTTTAGTTTAATAAATACAATCACATATTTTTAAATGATCATTCGAAAGAAAAATATTTTTTTTCAATATATTGTAATATATTACAAATAGTTATATATAAAAAAAAAAACTGAACTATCTTATAAGTCGTGTACTCACTTTAAAGCTTTGTAACGTTCCTTTTCGGGATTATTATCAGGTGGTTCGCATTCGAATGATGCTAAAGCCAATGCTATAAAAAAAAAAATAAATAAAATAAATTATAATAATGAACAAATATCGTTCACATTATCGTCAAGGGGATTATAATACAAAATAATTCTTTATTCTTACCATTTTCAGTCAACACAGGACTCGCTTGCAAAAAGGCTATAACTCTAGGATTCTTTTCGAACGGACAGGCTACTTGTTTCCACGCGATGAATTCCGTAACCTGCTTTGCCAGTTGCCAAAATTTCTCAAAATTGATGTGCCCGTTTGGTAGTCTGTAACATGATCAAATGAAAAAAAAAATGTTATTAATTTCTTTTATAAAACGATTGTATGTGTTCTTACACTTATACTTCTATCAACGATCGAAAACTTTTTACATGAACATAATCGTTCTGCGTTTTTCGGATAATTTCTAGAGGGTAAAATAAAAAAAGAAAAAAAAAATGAGAGAGAGAGAGGACAGTATTCTCAAGTTTTTCTTTTTCCTAGAAGCCTTTCATATTTCTTGTATATTTTTTTAATTTTTCTTTTTCTTTTTCCCCGACTTTTTCAGGATATAACTTTTGCCATTATAAGTTTAATAAGTTTACACGTACAAGTGGGCGCGTAATGTCACGTTCGTAAATGTAATAAATAAGATTCTCGAAAAGGATGAGTTCTGCAAGCGACGTCGACCCGATACGTCGACATATTGCTTTCTCTGAGATTAATAATCCCGGCATGAGAAACGCCGCGTAAGAAGGATTTCGCGAAGATCGACAAGGAAAACTTCTCTTCGAAAGTAATCGAGAATTTTTGATTGAAATATATATATATATATACAGGGTGGGGTTCCACTAATTATTAGCATCTAAAAATTATCGTTTCTTTTTCCGTTGATGTAACTTAAAAATAAGTAAAAAAAAAAAAAAAAAACAAAAAAAAAAGAAATGTTAACGTGGATAAAAAAAAATTTGGTTAGAATAAGCCAACGTTGAAATTTATTTACCGCCTGGAAGCATGAAAAGCTGCATGAAAAACATGATACGAATGTTACGTGTTTTATTTTGTGTCACGTAGATGCTAACTACGCTATCTCTTTCTCTCTCTGACTGTCTCGTCGTTCTCGCGTTGGCATCAATTAAACGTCAGAGGGGACTCGTCCGTCCACTTCCTCTCCTACCTCTCACTAGTGTCGAGAATGCTCTAGTTATAATAACGTATATATCTATGTAGAACAATTACTAGTAAATTAGCAACAACATAGAATGACAGGTTGACCATGCAGTTTGCCTACCTATGTCACGCTCTATTAATTAAATTCTCAGCCCACCGCTTGAAATTCCATTAAACTTATGTATATACATATAATATATATATGTATATGTATGTTAAAATATATTACATGTAAGTTTAACTCACTTGTTGCTGCAACCCTCGTTGAGAAAGTATAGATCCTTGACCAACAGGCTAAAGAAGGGCACGACGATTCGTTGTCGTTCATCCGTAGCGCCGGCGCTACGCCACATTGCTGCCTTTAGGGTGCTACGATAGCTGCTAAAATTGCTACTTGGATCCATCTGATGTTCCAGGATCGAGAACTTGGCCGATTGTACTTTAGACCACTGTAAGAATCAAAAGAATGATTATCTTCATGATTATGAAATATATAATTCAAAAGTTGACGGAGGTGTGCCAATACGTGTAATTGAAAAGGGTTGTTTTATCAATTGCATTGATGCACTATGGAAATATTACACTATTTGATTATTTTCATAATATTTTTGTACGATACTTGTCAATTATCATAACACACACACACATACAATTATTATCAATTTTTAAATGAATATTTTAGGATAATATATAAAAGTATATAAAGAATTTCAAGATAAATGGATTGGAATTCGTCTTAACGTTGTGCAGTAGGATCAAATTGTTAGAAGGAATTCGAAATCTCCACGGATCGGGGTTTATCAAATCCTCCTAGGTTAGTGGCTCTTCTAGTTTCACCTTACCCATCTCTCTCGATCTATCTTCCATTTTCAGATCCAGTCTCTGCAAGGCGAATTGGTAGGGTCAAGAGCCTTTGAACTTGGCATCGTGCCGAACTCGCGAATAGAATTTCTAACAACGTATGCTATCGAGCATTGAAACGAATATGGTCGTATTGGGGAAGAGGGAGGGGGGGGCAACATTTTACAAAGCACTAGAGGCGCATAATGATCTGTTTAAACAAAACGAGGAAAAGAAGAGGAAAAAAGAGAACGATAGAAATCTATCCGTGGCAACATCGAAGAAAGAGTTTTCTGTTATGATGTAATAGAAAAAAGTAGAACGAAATGATGGAAAGAAAAAGGGGTATAGAAGAAAGAAAGAAAGAAAGAGAAAGATACACGGTACTCGTGGGTGTCACACGACACGTTTTCCTGCGTATTATGTCCAAAAGTAGAGTGACGTACTCGAAATAATTTTCGACCGAAATCAAGCGCGACGTGGCACCGCGAGTTTCCTGTGGCATCTCCTGTACTTCTCTACTAATATACTACTACTATTACTACTACTACTGGTACTACTACTAGCAAAGTAGTAGTTGGGGTAACTGCGACGACGTAATTAAATTAACTTCGAGGACGACGAAAATGTCGTCGACGTGGACATAGACGTTGGAATTAATTCCGTTTATTCTCTCGTATCTCACCAGTGCTTTAATTCAAGAATTAACGCTCGGACGAACGGGCCGCATGGTTTTCCTACGTTGTTATCGATGTCTTGCTTCGTTACTCATCCTTAATTCTTTTCTTAAAGATATATCAAACGACGTTCCTTTAAAATGACCACCTTCAACCTAAACATCATTGTTTCTTTGATTGATATCATTTTTATATATCTTCCATAATCGATCGACAAGATTTACGAAATAATGAACGTTGTGAAAAAGGTTAAATCAAACGTTGATCGAACGATACACTTTATTTTTTATTTTTCCTTATTCTATCGTCCTATCATATCAATTTTCTCCTTAACAAATATCAGCTTTTTAAGAAGAAAATTGGAATATAATATATAATGAAAAAAAAATTACAGAAAAATATGATAGTATAGAATTTAAAATTCGATCGAGAGCAACTAATTCCGTAGTATCCTTGAAAACGACAGAGAGAGAGAGAGAGAGAGAGAGAGAATTTCGTTCAGCATGCGCCACGGGAGTCATTTTTCTTGGTGCGACTAGATTCAACTTATTCTTGAGGAAATGCTTTTCCTGTTACGCAGGAAGAAAGGAGAGAAAGAGGGGAAAAAAATACATAAGAAAAATCGCGGAGTCTGCAGAAGCAGTAAATTGAAACTGAGATGTTGAGAGAGAGAGAGAGAGAGAGAGAGAGAGAGAGAGAGAGAAAAGCATGGTGTATCCTACTATATGTATGTACGCATATATACTTGCATATATATATATACTGTATATACATAGATACATACATTATATATATATGTGGTAAATGGTAAGGACAGTGGTTTATGCTCAAAGGGAATCGTAGAGAAAATCTTCGATGAGATAAATAGAACGAGCAAACACAACTTGCGGTTTGTCAATTGCAAATTCCAATTTATCGAGAAATGTTTCGTTATATAAGAACCAAACGATAAACCGAACCATTCGTAACTCAGATTCGAATATTGTTTTACATCGCGTTATCTTTTAAAGTTTTCTTTTCCTTTTGCGAAGATATTACGAGAAGAGAAAAATCAAACGTAAGAACGAATATCCCGTAGAAGAGTACGGGGACTTACTCTCATCTTCTTCTTCTTTTTCTTTTTCTTCTTCTTCTTCTTCTTCGTTTGGTGACTTTTTTCCTACTCTTTCAAAACTCAATTTAAATTTTGTCTACATCACTTTAGCTTTGAACATTTTCGCGCTATGAAATTTTTCTTTCGGTCATTCTCCCTTCTCATCCTTCTCTCTTTCTCTTTTTTTTTTTTTTTCCTTTTTTTTTCTCACTACGATAACGAGAGTAAAGGTAAGAATCGTCGCAATCGTAGGTAATTAAGTTCTTTCATGATAACGATTCGAGTATCGTTCGTTTTACATTTTGAAAAAGAAAAAGAAAACCGAGAAAAAAAGAGAAAAAAAGAATAGAAAGAAAGATGTAAAGGAAGATGTCGTTTTCAAATCATCCTCGTGTAGTAAATGAATTATCTTTTAGTGTTATCTAGTAGCCCTTTTCTTTCCCTTTCGTAAAGGTCGAAACTTTTCGTTGCTTTATCGACGTAACACCAGACGCAAAGGGAATATTGTATGAAACGAACGAAAGAGGTTTTGATTCCTATTTTATCTACCTATGTGTATATACGTCCTATATGTATGTATATGCATTTTTATATGCCTGATAGATGCATATTTATTATACATACGCATACATGGATAATTATCTCGTAAAAATTCAACCTATTAATGATTTTTCTTATAATATTTCGTTGTAATTATTCGAGCGATTAAAATTTCGACTATGTCTGATCGCATTTTTGTTAAAATAAGAGCGCTTCGGTGTGGTGTTCATACACATACGATTTTACTTTATAAAAAAGGGAACAATATACGAAATGAAAAAAAAAGGATAAACAAAAAAAAAAGTAAAGTAAAGTAAAAAGAAAGAATAAACGAGAATTCACGCGGCGATATTTCGCGTCGTAATGAAAATCGCGCTAATTGCACGGTTAAACGATGCACGTTATAAATTCTCTCGCATTTCTAAAAATGAACTAAAAAAGGAGGGGAAGGAATGAGAGGAGGGGTGGTGGTGATAGAGGTGGTGGTGGTGTAGGAAAAGAAAGAGACAAAAAATGGAAAGAAAAAAACGTAAAAAATCGCGAAAAATCCATTGGAGTCAGCTTGAACACGCGAGCCGGAAATACGTTCGCGCGCGCGTCAATTATTTTCATCGATTCTTTGGTATTCCGTTGGAAACGAAGCCGAGTGGTCAACAAATATGAGCGATAAATTTTCATTAACGAAAATTACGAAGCTGGTCTCTCATACTTCGCACGGTTATTGGTTCGGGGAGGAAGGGATGAGAGAAGGCTGCAATTATTTCCTGCGTACCACCCTATATAAATCAGTCAGCGAGAGACCAAATGAACCTCGAATAGCGCTTGACCATCCTCTTTCGACGAATGAGAATCATAGGAGAATGGAAGATCTATACCAGTTTGGCCAACGTGACAGAAACTACCGTATGAAGAACGATCGATACGATTCATTTTGTTCTTGGAAAATGTCTATTTTCTTTTCTCTCCTACCTGCCAAATTTTTTATTATCTCGATTTCTTGTATCCGTGGATGGTATCGTTGAAAAGTTGGGAGCCTATAGATAGTAGATCAAATATTTATTTAAGTTTAAATAATAGCGAGTTATAATCGAACGATAATTGTTTCTATTATTACTGCTATTAATAATGATTTTCGAATGAAAAGAATAATATTTTTCGTTCACTGGTAAAAATTCTCTTTTCGAACAAATTTTGTTTAAAAATTCTGTTAAATGTATGATGCGTATACTGAAATATCTCTTTAATAACTGATTAGTTAATGTAACATTTTCTCTTTCGCGTAAGCTTTCGTTTTTATTATCCTACGTAATGTTTACGTTTGATTTTTAGTCGAATGACTTTGTTTTTCCTACATATATTCTGTCTCTATCGATCAAGCTGTAACGATTACACAACGGTAGTAGCCGAATATTGTAAACAACAGGATACAGCAGAGATAAATAAATTGAATGTATATATGTATGGTAGTTCTTTTTATGATTATTAAAAATCTAAAAAATAGTAAGGAGAATATATTTGAATAAATAATTTTCAAACGCGATTTTCTCTATAAATTATTTGTACACATGCAT
The DNA here is from genome assembly GCF_001313835.1 of Polistes canadensis. NCBI lineage: Eukaryota > Metazoa > Arthropoda > Insecta > Hymenoptera > Vespidae > Polistes > Polistes canadensis. The sequence goes on from NW_014569594.1 coordinate 254,470, forward strand.
AATCAGCCATCTATTTTTCGATATCTCGATTAATCACGTAAAAAACTCTTCGAAATCATTTTTATTAAATGAGATTTTTCAATTCGTCAAAGAAGCTTACGATAGTGGTACGTGCTTGCATTTCGTTCCTATTACTCTCATGAGGATGTTCGGAAAAGCATACAAGCGTAGAGGAAAAAAAAAAAGAAATAAAGGAAGAAAGAAATGAAAAAAAAGAAATGATTGTACGAAAGAGAGGAATAGCGAAGGCGATATTAAAGAAGCAACAGAAGCGTATAGTCAGACATAGCAATCAGAACGTCATTTTCGTTCTTTTCAACTATCGCACGAAGGGGTGGTAGCCTTTGCTGACAACTCGGTCATTTTACGTATGTCACTATAGCAACTTCGAATGCACGAATATAATAATATCCCATTTCAAAAGTCTTTTACCATATCAAGAAAATTTGATACTTTTATTGATATTAACTTTTTCGAATATAACTTAATCCCATGATTTTTATCTTCTTCATTACCTAGATTTCATATAATTTAACATGATCTCAGCAGATTAAATTAGAATTTAAATATATTTCTTTTTAAAACTCATACGTATGTTAAATTCTCAATAATTAAGGATAATTAGTTTGTTAAAAGTATAAAAGAAAAGTGAGTGAAAGAGAAAGAGAGAAAGAGAAAGAAAGAAAGAGAGAGTGATGATGACGCACGATGGTCAAACCTAGGTCGATATTAAACTTTTTGATTAATTCAGATTACGACCTACATTTCTCTTAGCACTACTACACTCACTCTCCCTACCCCTCTCTTTTTTTTTTCTAACTCTCATTGCGACCACCCTCCTCCCTTTATACGTATATTCGTTCAAGTTGTTCATGTTATATTCTTCACTCTTTTCAATGTTCGACAGGAACGGGGGTCCTGAACAAAATTCAATTAAATTAATTTGAAGAACTCATTCTCTCTCTCTCTCTCTCTTCCTCTTATAAAATTCGTACTTTGGTCGGTCCTTTTTTTTTTTGTTCTTTTCCCTCTTTTCCTTTCTCCTAACTTCTTTTACAAGCGCGTTGTTATTTTCTTTATTTTTCAAGCTTATGCCGTTCGTTCATCCGGTCGTCCATTCCGAACAGAGAGAAACGATGCGGAAATTCGATTCTCGTTGGTTTGTCAGCAGTAACGTGGGAAACGGCGTCGCGGCAACGGCGTCGCGGCGCCACGCTCGATTTACGAGGATTACAGGCCGCTTATTGCTTCCGGTTACCCCTTCGTCTCTAAAACCAACCAACCAACCAACCAACCCTCCCTACCTCCCACCCTCCCTATACGTTTTCATTTCTCTTTCACGCAGGCACGAGTTTCTCTTGACGCTGTTACATTGCGTGTAAACGAGTATAACCAGGAATGATTTTCGTTTAAACAATTACAACTATCGATGTGACACATTTGTTTGGATGAGATTATTCTACCTTTTTTCATTTTTTTTTTCTACAACCCTTTTCTAAACACGCACGCACACATACACCTTTTTTCGAAAGTCTATCATCGGTGAATAACCGATTGATTTTTCAAGGATCTATAACTACTTACCGTCTTTTTCAGCCGCGATATTGGAGACATATTCAAACCGGCAATGATCGCCATCAGTGAGTTGAAGTTGCCAATATTAAAGCATTCCCTCGCAGTTTCTATCCAATATTCTACTACGCGCACGCGTTGTTTCTTTTTTGCGTGCTAGGAGAAAAAAAGAAAAGGATAGAAGAAAATGAACGTTAATATCGATTATGCTCGTGTCTTCAAAATTTGGAGATCATACGTCGATAAGTTGGATTTATTACCTTGCACACTTCGGTTGCTACGAAATAACTCAATCGATTGAACCACTGAACGTAAGACTCCAAATTTCGAGTCTTTTTCATATCCTTGAAAGATGTTTCCAAATGCGGTGATTCCTGTAAAGAAAAATGAACGAAAAGTATCGTATGAGAGTATCTATATTTAACGTGATATTTCATTTCTCTTTATTTATTTAGTTTTAATTATTTTTCTTCTTTACAAAGAGAGAGAGAGAGATAGTCTTTATTTGGAATGAAAAGAAAAGGAATTCATGTATCATGAATGTTACCTTAGCGAACGCTTGGACAAATTCCTCGGGGCCGATGTAAGAGAGCCTCTCGAGTTCCACGTGAGTCAATTGTTGTGCCAGTACCGTGGCAGAAGGACAGAGCTCGGTAATGTCCACCTGAAAGACCAAGTGACAGAAAAGCATTGTGAGAATGAAAATGGAAGATTCTTCTTTTTCTTTTACGATGTGAAAAGAATAGTAGAAAAATATCAAGAAGAAAAAAAAAAGGAAAGGAAAGGAAAGGAAAAGAAAAAAAAAAAGCAAGGGGATAACAGGCTTGACATCTAGGAGAGAGATGTGGAGGAAAAAGAGAAAATAAATTTAAAGAAGGAAAAAGAGAAGTAGCGGGTGGTGGCCTGGATTGGCGTTCTCTTGAAGAAGAAATAGAAAAAGAAGAAGAAAAAGATGAGAGTATTGTCGCGACGTTCGTCGGCCGTGTCTCTTCTCTTTCAATTTCGCGTCTCGCGTTTTGTCGAGCTTGAACACCCAGAGCCCAAGACCAACTTCTTATCTCGGACTATCGCGGAGGTTCTCGAAAAAGCTTTCGGTTGGTAGTCGAACGTGGTATCGGAAACGAACGTGGCACCGATTTTACCAAACTTTTATACTACAATCTCGTAATTCGATGTGGGCGTGTTGCGTATCGGCAACTCCTTTTGGCCCGAAAGGTATACGATAACGTTCGGGAAACGTGTAAATAGAAAAAATTTCTTTTTCTTTTTTCAAAAAGAGAGAGAGAGAGAGAGAGAGAGAGAGAAAGGTAGAAGATAGTGCCTCTTTAATAAAGATTTTTTCCGATTTGTTCGGTTCTCAAAGTTACACCGACACTTCGCCTATGGTCTTCTTTCTTGAAAACGAAAGAGAGAAACTCCGACAGATAGTTCCACTCGTATATTTTCACGAGATTGGAAGGTTGGTGCTCGAGACATCTCTTCCTTTCTCTTTTTCTCACTATTCCTTTCTCGCCATTGGTCGAATCGACCTTGCTAAAATTTATATCCTCCCTGTGGTTCCATGAAACTCATCTGACCAACTCTCTCCTTCGTTGACCGTTTCCACTATTCTGAACAATTCTTTCCAATGTCTTTCTCTCTTTCTCTCTTTTCACCTTTTTTTCTTTTTCTCTCGCTCTCTCTCTCTTTCTCCCTACTTTAAGCACTCTCGGCTTTCGAGATACGAACAAAACTTCTGTCATTTCTCATGGACCTTTTTTCTTTTTTTTTTTTTGTTTTCATACCACCATCCCTTTCCGTAGCAATCGAATGCGCGTTATCATTTCTTTTTCTATTTCTTTCATTTTTCTACGAGTGGAATGAGGAACGGGATCGTTTGTGTTGTTTGCGATATCAAAATATTACGCTTTTGTTGACTTTAGTTAGAACGATCGAACATTTCACGTGCGACGTTAGTTCAATCGTATTTGTATCGATGAGAGTGAGAGAAAGAGAGAGAGGCAGACAGACAGAGAGAGAGAGTTTCGCAGTGTATTCTATTATTCTTGCAAACTTTATATTATTCGCAACTCTCTCTCTATGAATGATTTGCTTAGTTTTATTATTTATTCAATTCGAGGAGGAAAGCTAGTAGAATAGAATATATGATTTCAAGAGTACGTTTGTTTTTCAATTTAGTCATCAAGCGAGCTGCCATGCAGTCTCTTTTTCATATTTCATATTTCAGTATCTTTCAACATATTATACAAGGTGTCTGAACATTTCGTTTCAGTCAAACTGTTTCAACGTATTTTATGCACAAAAAATATAACACTTTGTTGTTGCATTTTTGCATCATTTGGTTGGATAATTTTTTTAGATATCTTGTATATTATTTGATACATCGACAAAGCATTTCAATAAATATATTTATCTGATAAAAAGGACAAAAAGAAGATAGTCCATTATTTATCCAGATAAAAAAATCCAAATTACAAGAGTTTCCAACAATACTGTAATCATTAAACTCGTTGTCCCACTTTCTTCAAATGTTACATAAGACCAATTGGACTTTTTGTCGTTATCGTTCCAACTGCAGTAATATCCTTTACATTTTCTCTCTCATTCTCTTTCTTTCTTTATATATATATATATGACAGAATAAAATCGTAATTTCATGAATGATCATATATCTCGCGTGACAAAAAGGAGACTCCGACATGTTTTGGCAAACAAGAAGGAAGGAAATAAAGAAAACCATAAGGAAGACAGGTTGGACGATTGGTTTGACCACTACTACCATCATATTTCCTCCACGTATCTTAACCTATTATTTATACTACCATATCTATCCATAGTCTTTATGTTCCCTATTATTTATTTCCGTCCCGAATGAGAATGGATTCTTGGTTGTATCGTAGTGTGGACAAGTAAAACCGGATTAGTTCCAAGTTCTTTAATTGTTTTTCTTTCTTTCCTTCCTTCTTTCCTTCTTCTTCGTGGTTGACCGAATGATAGAAAACATCCCCTTGTTCGTTTTCCCATCAACAACACATACACACACACATTGAGATTATCATCAACAGTAGCAACAGCAGCAACATCCTTGCGTGGTTCTTCTTTGCGTTGATGAGAGTAACGATGTCGAGCATGTTCGTGAAATATCGTCGCTATTAACCTATTTTTTCCGGCTATGCGAGAAAAGAAATGACATGTGACGAATAGATGCAACAAGAGAGAGAGAGAGATAGAGAGTTGAGAAATGACGAAAGCCTGACCTACATTTTCTTCAAGTTGGACAACCAAACTAGACGACCGAAAATAATAAAACGACGAACGAATAGAAAAAGCAAAAGAGAGTCTTTGTTAAACTAAGAAGCAATCGTTTAAGCAATCTACTTGTTAAGCAATCAACTTGTTAAGCAATAATCAAAAGCAACGAGGCTGTTTTATCAAGCAGAAAAATGGTAATTAGCAATGAATTTATACGTTAAGTATAGCTAATTGCTCAACGAAGTATTTTTAATTATTCGTCTATATGATTCATACTATATAACATTGAAAGACTAGGAAAGAGAGAGAGAGAGAGAGAGAGAGAGAGAGAGAGAGAGAAAGAAAGAACGTCGATAATGCCAACGTTTTAATCGTTCTTAATTGTCTTATTGGTATATTTAATTGGTTCATGAAAAAAGAGATGCTTTTTTTCTTTCTTTTTTATCCTTCATTTTTTGTTAATATTTTAATCTCTTTTAAGAAGCTTATAGAATTAATACAGCTCGTTTCACGAAATGAAAGAAGATGTCGTTAAATTTGTAAGAAAAATTTGTATAATTCTTTAGCAAAATATATTTGAGATAAAAATAAAGAAATAAATAAATATATGGAGATTAGATTTAGATGGAGAAAATAACGTTGGATCGTTTGGTTCATCGGAAGTCAAAGTGCATTTTAAGTTAGATCACCCAATGCTCTTTATACTTTTTCTCTCACTTGAACCGGGTTAAGAGAGGTTGTTCTATCCTTTCGATATTGATGGTTAGACGAAATCTTCAAAAGGAAGTTGCGTACGAGACCAGAGAATATTGAAATTGCATGACCTTTTCTTCCATTTCCTTCTTTTACTATTTTCCTATTCTTTTGTGTATACTTTATTTCATTTCTCCTTTTTCATGTTACGTGATTTAAATATCTATGTTGAAAATATCGATACAAACATCGTAATCATGCCATTTATACCAACAATAATACACGATTACAGTTTGACGATTACGTTAAATTTGTCTATAATTTGTAGATTCTTTTTTCTTTTTTTTAATTGGCCATTTATTTATTTGTAGAATAATTGGAACCGTATAATCATATTAGATAGATAAAATAGAAATAACTTCATCGATGCAAATTGCGATGCACTCCCCCTATCGATTTCTTATTCTTGATTTATCACCGATCAAAAATGTCACTCGGTCGGGAAAATAAGTTCAGGTATGTACCGAAAATAGTATGAGTTTCGTGGAACGCGTCAAACTCGTTTCGTTTTATATTTAGAGACAGTTTGAAATAAATCGATGAGAGAGAAGTATTTTCAGCAAATAAAAATAGAATAGGTCGATGATAACTTTGACATGATTTCTTAAATTATCATTTTAAAAAAGGTAAATCTCGTGTTGTATTATTCCTAGAAATAAAAATAATTTTGATCGATATTAAAAACGAACGAACCGAATGATATTACACAAAATTTACTTTATGGAAATAGAAACAGTAACAGGGTAGAAGTGTCGATCGTGGGTTTCGAACAAAACGCGTGTATGTATGTGTGCATAGACGTAGTACTTTCTTTGGATAAAGCAGAATGTCCAAAGTAAGGACGAATGAGATCGTTGAACTGTATGATCGGTTTAGAAGCAAATGGAACCTTGAGGTCTCTTTTATTCGGTCGAATGATTATGTGTCGAAATACATTAAATCCTTACATTGTGTTAAAGCAAAGGGAGAAATGTCCGTATGACTGATCCGTGATCATTCTCACGTTTACGTATTTTAACGGAAACTTATGAAAACGTGAGATAATCTAAGAAGATAATCCTAGAGGTTCACTCGTAATTCACTCGCGTAAGATTTGTAATTGCCAAACGTAATTCGTATACAAATTATTGATCACTTTCGAAATTCATTTACCACGTGAATATTTGAGAACAGTACTAATGGAAGATTACCGTCTAACGATAGATATTTTTATTGTTTTTTTATTTTTTATCTACATCTGGTTACACAAACGAACAGTATATACCTAAACGTGTATATTACAACACGAGAATTCGTAAAAGGAAGCCGAATTTTAATTTAACTTTGTTAGATGGCGAACGATTAAAAGTGTCGTGCCGGTAAATTCTATGTTAGAAGAGAAATTCACTGAGTCCATGGCAGTCTCTGTAATCGTTAACGAAATTTAATCGGCATAGAGGATGAGGGGAGTCTACCAACCTCTTTCCGAATACGAACTTGGAAACTGCGCAAGTTTTGAACGCGAGATAATCCGATGGTGACCAAAGAAGTGTATTACGACGTTATGCAACCTGCGATTCTACGGGTTGAGGGGGAGGACGCGTTGTGAAATACACCGATAAGTTGGGCTCGTTCTCTCTACGGCTGCACCACCCTGAACAGAATTCGTAGAAGTTTCTTGCTGCTAACGATTAGCGAGGACTTGCTAACGCGCTGATGGGATTCATCCGGGCAAGAAAATCATTTGCCACGTTCGAATGCGATTTTTTTTTTCATTACCCACCAGCTCCCCCTTAATCTTTTAAAAGTCTGTTATCCGTGTCGTGTATATGATACGATACTTTAATGGGATTAAAATTATTTTTCATAATACTCTGTTACGTTATATATTTTTTGACTAAATATTATTGAAAAGAAAAAGTACAGGTACAAAGTAGTAGTAGTATTATATTGTTCTTACGTATTTTTAAATCAACTTCGTTCTTTTTGCAATTTGTTTTTAAAAAAAGGTAGTCTCGTGTTTGTTAACACAAAAAACATCGTTTAACTAGCCCGATCTTTCAACGAATAGGACGTTAAAGTTAATGAAACTACTCGTAGCCTTTTTCGAAAAGAGGGTAGTAGGGGTACTCTCTTTTAAAACAGGCGAATCATCTTTAAAACGTTTCTCGTGTCGCTACGTCAACAGATTTAATCCATAGAAAGCGGCCGAGGCGAACTTTCCTTTGCTGCGGTTTTTCCTTAGTTTCGCTCGTATGTATGTATGTGCATTGAATCGCTTACTTAGTACTAACCCTCAGCCACCCTTCCACCCCCTTTTTCTCCGACGAACGAGAACGGCTAGAAAAGAAAGAGGAGAAAAGCTTCGACGGAGAGGAGCAAACGAAGAAATAAAAATAAAAAAAGAAAGAAGAAAGAAGAAAAAAGAAAAATACGGAAAAGAAATAAAAGGAGTAGACTCGTCGAAAAAGATAAAGAGAGAGAGAGAGATAGTTACTTCTTTTACAAGGGCTTCAGATTATTAAACTCGAAGTTCGTCGTATTTTTCGAAACTACCTTCGCTGTACGAAAATGACACGATTTTTTTCGACGAGCTCGCTTGTAAACGAGATATCTGTGTCTCGTACGACTAAAAAAAAAAAAAAAACAAAAGAAAAATAATTATAATAAAACTAGTTCGCGTGTCGTTTTGAATTCATTCGTTTCTTTCATAATAAAGTGAACATTCGTAAAATCATAATTTATATTTTCCATAAATGCAATTTATTATAATAATAAACACATATTTTTCGTTAACTTCTCTCCTTCTCTCTCTTACATTTAATGTACTTCAAACCAAAATTCTTAAAGCTGAGAGAAATTAAGTAGATATATTTCTTTTTCTTCTTTTTCTTCTTTTTATGTCCATTTCTGTGGAATTCAAGGAACGTTCAAAAGATTCAATAAATTTTTTAAAACCTGCACGTTGCAGTCTCTCTCTCTCTCTCTCTCGCGTTTACAGTCTTGCAGAAAGATTCCATTGGTGTTTTTTTTTCTTTTTACGTTTCTACTTGAAAGAATTCCGTGGCGTTATTGGCTTCTGGGATACGTTTGTTAACCGATTTCCTACTCTTTACAAAAGTAGAATGAGAGAGAGAGAGAGAGAGAGAACTTTACGGTTGTAGCAACAAAGTGAAATCGTACGTGGTAGTTTTTCCATGAGTTACGAGCATATCACTCTGGTTAATCAGACTTGAGTTAGCCAACGTCGAAAATTCTCTCACGTAGCTGTTAAAGCTGTTAATGAACTTTGGGGGGGAAACGTTTAAGGACATAAGTTATATATTGGCAATTTCTCTGGATGTTAGAGCCATGGATATCAGTATCCTGTAATACCGGTGTTCACGCAATTTCCTCCTGATTAGGGTCCGAGCAGCGAGGATGCGAGCTTGACCCGTGCGTCGGCATATTTAACTAACTAATGCAGTTGCAAATTAGCCATTAGCAGGTGTTACACGCGGTGGCAGATAGGTGTACGGTAATCAAATTAACGGAATAGTTACTGTCTCTCGTGCTAGGGAAACTAGCGGAATAACGCTGTTACCCCCTAACTGCGCAAAGTGCACGTATCTACACGATACTAACCGAGAGAATTCGTATATGGAAGAAGAGAGGGGAAAGAGAAAGAGGGAGAAAGAGAAGAGTGTAAGGATGGTCGATGAACATGGGATGAGTGCTTATAAACACGATAGTGCAGCTAGTATTATATGACTATAAAATCCATGCGCGTGATAGGAATAGAAGAGGCGAATGGTGGATTAGCGAAATTGCCTATGGAATATTAACAGGGATCGGTTCGGTTACACCGAATCTCTCGATGTTCTCAATTTATCTTCGTAAGCCGCGACGTCGAGCTCGATCGACGAATTCCGAACCGGAAATTTTCTACTTTCCCTACAACGACTCGTAAATCCCTTGGTAAAGACTAGATAGCCGAATCGGGTGTTCCTTCACTTCTCGTTATTCATCCGACGTTATAGATGAGAGATAGAGAGAGATAGATAGAGAGAGAGAGAGAAGGAGAAGGAAGAGAGTTTACCACACGAGTCGTGAGTTCGCTTCAATTAGCAAGTTACATGTTAGACGACACAAGGGAATTCGTCCTGTTAAAATTCGGAAATCCATCGTGGTTGTTAGGTCGTTTGGTTTGTCGTAGGATGACGCTTCATCGTTTCAAAGTTAGGAACGAACCTGCGTGAGCTGTTCAGTCGCCGCCTCGGTGGCCAATCTAGCTAGGCCCTCCTCGTACCTCTCAAGGGCTGTGAGCCTGAGAAGTAAGTTCTGTAGCAAGGCTGAAACTTCCTGTCGCGCCGCCGCGTCGACCGCAGCAACCTTCTGCGTGATGGATCTGACGTGACCCATCACCCTTTCGTCCCGAAAATCGTACGGGAAAGTCTCCGTCCATTCTGCCAACAGCTGCACCAGTCGGGGCACGAAACGGTGTAGTCGTTCCTGCAAAATTCGTATGTTACTTTGATTAATTTGCATTTTCTCTTAAAGCTATGACTATTAATAGTTATATGCCCTCGTTATACGTCCTTTTGCACCCCTTTAATTTTACACTTTCTCGATAATTAAAAGAATTTTTCAAAAGATGCATCTACGTTACTTTGAATTTTCCTTTATTTTTCATTAAACATCCGTTTAATCTAATTTTTATTATATTCTAAATTATTCAAATACTTTTATAATAAATTTATTATATATTCAATGGAAAAATATTTTTTTGGTGTGTCTATATAAAAATTATTTAGAATGTAGTTCGTTGTCTACTTTGATGGGACAATGTCGACCTAAAAATTGACTCGCAAAGCGGTAAAAACTCGTTATCTCCGAAAGAAATACGAGTGTGGTAGGATGAATGGTGATGAGAGGAAAGGGAGAGAGAGAGAGAAGTGAGATGCAACGAGACGATAACGCACGTTAGCAGTCATGCTCTTGATGGTAGGTTAGAGAGGCATATCTAAGGGAAAGAAAAAAGAAAGGAAAAAGAAAGAATAGAAAAGAGGAGAGACGAACTCACCTTTCCACCTTCTCCATTGAGATTTTGCTGATGCTCGCAAAGGGCGCAAACCTCACCCAGTAGCTCGTGCGGTTTGATGAAGAGTCTCGCGCTTAGCAAAAAGGCGAAGAGGTAAGCACGATCGGGATAATATTCCTCAGTTGGTACCATGTGCTGTACTAAAGCTTCCAAGGATCCAGAAACTAGGTTTCCGTCTCGGTACACCAGAGCCTGAAACAAGAGACCCGCCGACATTCTTGAGTACATGAAACTAGATACCTCCGAATATGTCAACGTTCGTTTTTCCACCCTAAATGCAAATGCAAGATACGAAACTTGTACGCGTATCGTGCTTTAATGCACTCCTACTGAAATATACTCGTATACCTTAATACAATGAGGAATACGAGGGGGAAACGAGTTGCCGTGATAATGGAGATGCTTTCTTGCGATAACGTTTCGAATTTTACTCTTTCCTCTTTCCCTCTCTCTCTCTCGACGAATGAATAATATAGTCCCATTGTGTTAAAAAATGTTCGCAGACTATACAATTTTATGTTAATCGATATCGCTGATGTCATATCTTTCGTGGATTTTTATTTTTTATTAGAACGAGAATATAAAAGGAGTTTGGTGTTAAATTATTTATATCCATATACATAGTCGTATCAATTATAATATGACATCATTATCTCGTTGAATTATTATAGAAAATTTCTCTATAATATTACGAGATTACTTATGTAATTTAGGATTTGTTTTATTGTTAGTGTATATACGCGCGTGTTGCTTTGAGATTACAAAGTTTCGTGTCATCCACCTTGTTAAGGATAGGTAGGATACGTATACCGTATTTAAATGTAACAAGAGATAAAATATAATACGCGTGTATGATATTTCCACAAATATACGTGCAGTTTATATAAAGTAAATTAATTAAAATGATAAAATATTTAACTCTAATATAAATATACGTTTTTCGAAAGTATATGTAAATTACATTATTATTCTCGTGATAAAATGTTCGAATTTTAATATAAAATTATTTCTCTTGGGGACAGGAGGAGGTGGGGAAGGGAGAGGTAGGGGTTTGATGGTATTTATCGTAAGAATATAAACGGAAACTTTGTAATCCTAAGTTAGGACGGGATGACTCAAACAGAAGAAGTTGATGTTACAGGAGCAGCGAACATTTTCTTAGACTTCGTAAGCGTTAAATGCAACGAAAAGTTCAAGGTAATTCTCGAGTGGTTCGTAAGTCAACACGATTAATTGTTAGGGACTATGTAAGATAGTTATGGGTTATACTTTATCTATATGTTATTTTTATACGAATTCAACTTTTACGATAGATCAAATAAAATAACATACCACGAGTTGGGATTGTTATTAGAGTTTTAGAAAAGGGAAAGAGAAAATAATATTTCTACGAAATCGTTGCGAAAGGATCGGAGATCCTTTTTTGAGGTTTCCACAAATGTTAGCAGAGTATTGAGATACGTTGTTCTGAAGTTACTATCAAACCGTAGTCTGTTAAATCTGTGAGCTATTAAAGTTACGCCCATCGCTACACCGCTAAGCTTCGAACATCTCTATCGAGGAGGATTCAAATGGCTTAAACTTAGCACGGGTTAATATACCATCGAATGATGAAACATTCGCACGGAGAAACTTGTAAACCATCGAGGAACTTACGACAGAGTCAGGCCCCGACCTTATCACCATGAGGTAATATTAACGATGTAACAACGGTACCAGGCATCGTTACAAAGTGTTGATTTTAACTCGCGTTCGTCAAAGAAATTCCATCTTTTCGCTTTAAAAGGAAGCGAACATGAAACGTAATTATCGGATAAATTTTATTTTTTACAAAAAAGAGCGAGAGAGAGAGAGAGAGAAGAGAAAGAGAAAAAAAATAAAAAAGATTACGTTCATCGATATTATTTCTCGTGAAATTATTACAATGTGCAAGGAATTTCATTAATAGACTAATTTCTGTTTAATAAAAAACATCAAGCAAAAGGTAGATAAGCTTCGATTTATTTCTCATTTTATTTTAAAAGTCTATAGTTGTAGTCGATTTTTATCTCAATTTTGCGAATGTAATGCATATATCAACAAGATCAGGATGTTTATATAGAATATGTTACGAAGTTTTAATAGGATTACTTTCGTCTACATTTGAACGGTAGTATGAGCTATAATAAGAGCTCGTTTTATGGGAAAGACAAGTTATATATTGGGATAAAGAATTATCTTTTTTATCTCTCGTCGCTTAGAAAATTTTATTTATTATTTATCCGGTATTATTAAAAAATTGTCATTATTATTTTTTAACGAATATTCTTATCTTATTCTCTGTTTCTTTCTTCCAAAGTTTTCGTTTTACGCGAGTTGAAATATAAACGATTGTCTACCCTTGTAAATTTTCATTTCAATAATAATTCGCATTTATCGATACAAAGACCAATAATTACGTTGTTGATAAGCTTTATGAGTACTGCTGAATTAATTATTACCAATGAGTTTGCCTATATGTATATATATATATGTATATATTTGTTATTCGTACACACAATCAACGATAGAAGCGTTATTATGAACTATTATAAATATGATGGATACGATAAATATTATAAATTCTATATATATATCATAATTATTACAAATAATTTATGTCAACGAATGAAATTTGGTGTGCTTTAGTAGAAAATACAAACCGTTAGCTTTGTTGATGGTTAAAGCAATAAAATAGATGGACCATTATGTTAATAATGGAATTATTCAGCAGTAAGTAAAACGTTATGGAAGGGAAAGAAATATTTTTACTTTGAAAGTATTTTCATGATTTCGAATCTGTTCAAAATCATGAAAATTCCCATAATTTCTTGGTTAAATATACTACATAGAGTAAAGCTTCCCGTATCAGCACCCTAATTATCCCAATACCCTAATATCCGAACGTTCATGTATCCGGAAGTTCTGTTATCCGTATAGCTATTTTGTAACGATGATTACATACAATATTTTAAAGCACACGTACTTTATCCTAGCTGCAAATTACTATTAACACATAGTTCTATGCAATTACATTTGTTACAAAAATTATACGATTTGGCAGTTAAAAACACATAGGATTTTTAAATATCGAAACAGAGTATCGAGTTTGTTCATTGCAATATGAATAAATAAAATTCGATATATAAAAGAATATATAGGATCGTGCATTTCCATTCCAAAAAAAGGTAGAAAAGCCTTGGATAGTTCAAAGGTTAAAGCAGTGGCCCAGAAAACCGAAGACCCGGATTCCAAGTTCCTGATTTAGTCAAGTTCAACGACCTAATTTTTTTTACGAATCCTAAAAGAATGTTTATTCTATTCTATTCTGTTATTCAAACAGATAGGGAAAGGGTTCTACTGTTCATAAATTCGTTTTATTGTTAATAAAATTCTGACTAGCGGGATATGCACATTCGTCTTAACTGCAATTCAAATGATTAATACATGCGTATGTATTATAAATGCATATGCGAATATTCTTAGGTAGAAATTGCGTAGCTTGAATCGGCCTATAAAATTAACAATGCACTACTTTGCCACTTAGCTGGCGCAATCTAAAGTTTGCCGTCTTATTATGCAGATAGTAATTCAAATAGAATCCTAGGAATTGAATTTCGACGTAAGACGTGCTATTCAGAAATGTATCGAAACTTTACGTTCAAGTCTAATTCAACTGATTGATTCACGAATTTTATGTACGATCGTCTCGCGCGTTTGAGATGAAAAAAAAAAAATAAAAATGTAAATTAATTATCGAGACGAAAAATGATGAATCGAAATGATAAATAATTGAGAATTGATATAATCAGTCAAATTCAATTCGATTGTTTCCATTTGCAACACTGAACCTACTTACTCGATTACTCGATAATCATTAACAAGGTTTATTTCTTTCTTCGTTTTTATTTATTCTTTATTTCTAGAGCAATCACGCTCACGCGCAGTAAAACAACGTCGGTGGTTGGTAGCGCAACGTAACACACACGTCTCTATTTATCTTGTTGGTTTGCGGTTAAAACGCTTTTGTTTTGCACCCCGTGTGACTTCGACCTCACTCTTTCGACAAATAAACTAACGCGAACACTCACTCCGCTTCGAAAAATTGATGTATTGTCGCGACGATCGTCGCTTCAATGTATCGCGTTGAATGTTAAAAAGAGAAAAATAAAAAGGAGAAGTAAAGAGAAATATATATATATACCGAGAGAGAGAGAGAGAGAGAAAGAGATATATATAAAACATTTAAGGTAGAAAATATTTTATATTAATATCACGTCAGGTGAAATCACATGCTATCCTGTTACATATTACACTACGTGACATTATAGTTGGAATACATACGTGTAATAAAAAATTAAATAAAAAATCGAAATATACATAGAGATTTTATATAACGTTTAAAGGTAGAAAATATTATACATTAATGTCACGTCATGTGAAATCATATGCTATCGCATTACATATTATAACATGTAACATTACACTTCGAATATATGAAATAAAAAGATGAATTACGTAACGTGAAATGACATTACTCAAAAACTATGCGATCGTCAATAGCGATTGTTATCGTGCATATGACAGCGAATAATTCCATATAATTAACTATACCGGTTGAACTTTCTTTTATATCTACCTCCGAGTGTCAGGGGGAAAAGAAAAAAAAAAAAGCGAAATTGATGATTTACCACCACGTTCGGAAAAAGGCTTTCTACTCTTCTTCTTTTTCTTTTTTTTCTACGATATGCTTAGCCCATAAGTACGTCAAAGAAGAAAGGACCGACCTTTGCTGAGCTTGCAGAAAATCGTACATATTTTTGTGATGCGTGAGAGTGACGTACGAGAAGAGGGAATCGTCAAATTTATTGGTTCCTTCTATGTAGGTTCCATTCGTATCGTTGACATTTTACCGATGGGAAGAAAAAAAGTAAATATATACCTTCGTAACCTCCATGAATGTTTTACTTCTTTAATTTACAACGATGAAACGTATATTTCGAGATGCGTGACACCTAGTTACGATCTGATTTCCAATTAACGATCACAGTAAAATGAAAATCACTTTAGAAAAATTATAACAATTCGTTACGAACGAAAGAAAAATTCTAAGAGAAAGAATTGCTGATGAAGCGGTTTTAAGGGTTTCTGAATGAGATAAGGAAAGGGAATTTAGATGGACTTGGAATTTAGTTAGGGTTGTTTATAAACTGACTAAGCATTTAACGTTTGCATAACGAACTTAAGATAACGAAGAATTAGTGTATAACAGAATCCAATTATAAGATTACGTATTCTTTTATGTAAGTACATTTTGTTTGTATTTTTTAACGAAGATCACGTTTTTTATATGATTATCATACGATATAAGTTATTTATTAGTTCGAAATATTTACAGCGTTCTTTGTAAGCACCTTATCTCGATGGAATTTTGAAATTTATGAAGGAAATTAGACGATAGAAAGAAATCGGAGATCGATCCTTCGAAAAGTACGAATTGGTCAAAGGTTATGGGGGACATCATTCACCGTGATATAAAACGAATTGAATAAGATACTTCTCACGTACGGGAGAGCTTACGTTTCACGATGAAAAATTTTCAATCGACGTATTTATGGACGAATGAAAATGCCCACGTGTTTCACGTTTACCAATTGCAATTTGAAACAATTTAAGAGAAGGAGAAGTACCTTTTTGATTATATTTATTTTCTACATTATACGTGTTTTTCGCGTAAGTATTATTTTTCTAACAAATAGAACAAACAAAAAAATATCATCACATTAAAGGAGAGAATCTTCGAAGATATCATTTTTACGATAACAAAGTATCCTATTCTTATTGAAACGATATAAAAGATATCGTTTTTCGATAGCAAGACAAATAAAAAATTGTTCGCGTTTGTGATTTCTACCGATTCAATTTCAAACAAATCGATCGAAATAAACCATGAATTTGTAAAGAATAGAGTTACCTAACAAAATAGAAAAAACTCAAGAGAGCCAATACACTGAAACGGTTTTAGTTACTCGTTTTAAAGGTTCTCTTTTATTCTCTCTCTCTCTCTCTCTCTTTCTCTCTATCTTTCTAACATAAGTTGTTTTAGAAGCATAAATAGATCACAGGAATGAACTACGATTGTTTAGCCGATCAAAGTGTGCCGAAGAGAACATTTTGATAGAAAGGATTGATTGATCAATCTATCAATCGACTTGTGACATTCTGATGTGTCCCCCTTTGATCATTAGATGAATAATTTATTTAGATTAAAGTTCTAATCTTAAGTAGTTTAATGATACAATATATCTCTCTAAGTATTGGCTAATAATTTTAATCATTTCAATTGTTTCGTAGTATTCAATGCATGCATACGTTTATTATTTTACGGTTAAATACGTATGATATATTATCATAACCAGATTCAATATCAAGGAAAGATAATATCCGGTGAATAAGTTAATAGGAGTCGGACGTTACTACGGTCTAACGATTTAATAAAGGGTAATCTTTGAAGAGATTTTCTAGATTTAACAAAAGCGTATGGAAAGTTAGAAGGTGAGGATGATACGAACGTTTTGCAAACGTTACCGTACTTTACAACGTTATAGGTAGTGGAAAAATGCGAAGTACTATGGGGGGAGGGGTGGGAGTTGCGTGGTCGTTGAGGATGTTGGTGAGGGGTGGTAAACTCGTGGGGTTACGGGGGTAGAGAGGGGGGAGATAGGGTAGAATCGAGGAGGATGAATTCAGAGCTCTTGCTGGCTGGTTCCTTTGTTATAACGCGTTGAGTCTTCCTTTCTTTTCTACTCTTTTCATACGACCGTTCCACTACCGGCTCCGCAATCCTCCACCCTCCACCCTCTATCCTTTTCCTCTCTTTCCTCTCTTTCCTCTTTACAGCTAGCTCTTCTTCCGTACACAAGCCAGGCAGCCTTGTGCACTCCGTAGAGGCCGCCTGTGGTTTTTATGTATCCGGCTTAATAAAACGTTCAGCTCTCTTTTACCGTTATATCGTACATCTACGCTTAGCCTTTCCTCTCTTTCTCTCTCTTTCTCTCTTTCTCTTACTTTCCTTCTTTCCTTCTGTCTTTCTTTCCATCCATCTTTTTCTCTTTCCTTCTCATCCTTCGCATAACGTTCCCTCGTTATATTTGATATACAGTATCCCCCAAAAAGGTTGAGACCAAACTTATACTACGTATTACTAAGGTCAAATAAATGAAAAAAGTTCATATATATATATAACATTATTTTTCATATTATAACTTTGAAATATATAGGACACCCTGTGTATAGGTATGTCGAGAACTGGAGTTTATTATTCTTTCGATCTCTTTACTTTTCATTATTTCAAAATTATTCGGATTTTTAAACAACTCGGACAACGAAGTTAATACCGTTAATTAATTAACCATTTTTTGATTGTTTTATTTCGTTAAATAAAAATATTCGCACACATCGCGCTATTGTTCGTTGAAATTAATTGGTTTTATATTTATAGTCGATACGGATAAACAACAACGGTTCGCGAATTCGTTGGAAAAGAATTAGGATAAGATGACTCAACGTTACCTTTTCTTGTATATATTACCTAAAGGAATATATACGTGTAACTACCGTCTACACGCTTTTCAGGTCGCGTGTTTTCTCGATATTTTCTCTCAACGTCTACGAAAGTAATCCTCCTCTCGTTTCGTGAGCACCCAAACGTATAGAGGATAGCGAGAAAAGAAATATACGCCGCCGGGAGCTTCTCTTTCGTTTCTTTATATTTTTTTTTCTCTTTTCTTCTTTTCCTTCTCTTTTTTCTTTTTTCTTTTTTTTTCTTTTTTCTTTTTTTATTATTTCAAGAGACATTACAGGAGTGGTGCAATTAAAGAGATTTGTAGGACAACGTGTTTTCAGTCGGCAGGATTACCGCTTCGCATTTCGGATTAGTTACATTGTCTAAATAAGGCATCACACGTAGGTATCCACAAAATACACACACCAACATAAATAAAACATGTATACGCGTAAACGTGAAAGAAAAAGCTCATAACAAAGTTAATCATTTTAATAAAATTTAATATTTCCAGAATTTTCGTTGAAACTTTATACGCATTTACTGGTGAAATGTATGTGTCCGTGTTCGTGTGTGTGTATGTGTATGTATTTTGTTATATAATTTTTGTTAAGAAAAATATTCTTTTTTAATCATCACACCGTGATATTTCAATCAAAATACTTAACATTTATGAAAGTCTAATTGAGTAAACTAAGGATGGTACATCACGGTGCCTCGTCGCAGGAAGAAAAGAAAAGTAAAGAAATTGTGATTACGAAAAGAGTATGGATGAGCTAAAGAAGAGTGGTACGTTCGCGAGCACACAAAGCGATAAAACAAAGACGAAGAAAGAGTGCTACCGAGGAAAAAATAAAAGAAAAGATAAAGAGAGAAAAGGGATGAAATAAGAGGGAGAAAAGTAAACTCCCGGAGTTATTTCGAGGGTAAAAGAAAAATTTGGATAGCAATTAGGAAATTAGTTTTTCCCTACCGAAATCAACGACCGAGTTTGTGCCAACGAGTTTTTTTTCTCATAAGATGAAACTGAAATGTGTTTTCGTGTATGTATAAGTTTGTACGTGCTCGCGAACGTGTATGTGTGCACGTTGCTACTAGCGCACGTAACGGAAACTTTACGTTTAAACACGTATTCGGAAAAATCAATGTTTAGTTATCCGTCGACTATGTCGAAGATCAATTTTTGATAAAAAAAAAAAGAAATGTCTATTACTCGTATAGAAAGAACTAGAGTGGAGAAGTTTCAACAGAGTGGACAGATAACAAGAACATACCATTTGTGCTGCCGACGAAATGAAGCGTAGAGAAATCGAAGTGATCGGTCACAAATCGATAAAGTAATAAATAAAATAAAATAAAATAAAATAAAATGTCAACGATTCTCCCTTATATCGTAAAATGATAGAAATAATCTTGGGTATATGGGTAGATTGATGACGTTAATAAAGAACGACAGTTATCTTAGTTTTATGGACGCCAATGTTTAATCCGATAAAATAGGATGATTTGATCAATTTAGTTTGAAAGCGTGAGTCCATTTAACGTTATTGATTTTTCATCTTTAATATATCATGATCGTTATTGAGTATGATCGTGCTAGAATATTCGACGTTATGCTCACTTACTAAGGTGTAGTACATGTACAGTGCGTACTCTACGTAGTTTCTACGCGTAGAAACGCGGCCGTCCGCAATAGCGACATTCCGTGTTCGAGAAGCGGCGAAACAGTATTCGGAATATCGGGGAGAACGCCCAGCCGAATTTCTAACAATAATGTATGTGGGTCGATAGTGAGTGGTGGTTACACTTTCCGCTTGATCTTCGGCTAACTGTCGTGGTAAGATAAGCCGAGTCGAGGAAATGCAGGAAATGCGAGTTATGCGGGAATCCGCACGCTCTGCGATCGATACATACTCAGACTTTGGCCTTTCAAAACTATTTCAACTTGTTCATAGTACCTATACTAGTACTACCTCTATTACTGCCCGACGGGAAAACGATCTTCCGTTAGTTTCGCTTGCCGATTATACAAATGGCAACTGCTACCCCTTCCGGACAAATCTTGTTAATCTGATACAACATCGGCCAACGCATAATCTCCGGATACGCAATGAAACAAATTCGAATTTCGAAGTGTGTTCGGTTTCTATTTGAACAGAAACGTAACGTAATCAAATACGTCGTTTGTTAAATCTTCCCAACATTCATCGAATTCTAAGAGGAACGAATTTATCGATCCATTCATATTCGAAACTATGTACCTACCTAACTCTCCTACTCCTATCCGTGATGCAACGTGCATGCATTTAATCGAGGACGATTCAGTTCGATACGCGGAAGATCGACGGAATATGTTGAAACATAACGAGCATTAAAAAATAATCGTTCTTTCATCAAACGTCCTTCTCGATCGTTGAGAATAGGAGGTGTTGGTGGTGAGGGGGAGGAGGGTGGACTCCTGTCTACGACGAAAGCAGCTCTGATTTTGCTGGCGCATGTAAATCGACGAACGCGTGAAAAAAATTGCGAGAGAGTGCGAAAATATAGACGAACGGGCGTATGGATGGATGGATGGATGGATGGATGGATGGATGGATGGATGGATGGATAGATAGATGATAGATAGATAGATAGATAGAGAGAGAGAAAGAAAGGGTTACAGGGAAAGAGTGGCATTGGTGTATGAAAGATAAAGATAGGAGATGAAAAAAAATTGGTGACGCTTATCAGACCGGGTGCGAACGTGGACGTTTCGGAACGAATGATCGGTGCAGTTTCACCGACTGGAACTATCCCACTCTATCTCACTTCCATCCCTTCTTCTACTCTTTCCTCCATTCCACCACCCTATTTCAGTTCAACCCCTTCCACAATTCCCCTTTCTCCCATTCTACCCTCTTTCAATTGTCCACACTGCACTATCCCTACCAACTTTCGAATGCGTCGACCTCTCTCTTGTCCGTTAGTCTTTTTCTCTTTCCATCTTTGGAGATCAAGCGAAGCAGGAAGAGAAAACGCGGATAAAGGTTTTAATTCCGTACGAAAGGATCTACGCGCAAAAATCGGCCGTCGGGAAAAAGATCGATTCGATTTGGATTGATGGACCAACGAGAACAATGCTTAACTTCGAAAGTAATCGTTTAATCCCTGGATTTTAACTACCTCCGACTGATTTCCTATCTCTTTTTCTTCTTATTCTACTTCTTCTTCTTTCTCTTTCTTTCCTTTTTTTTTTCTTATTGTGTCGTTAGATACTACGTTTTTATTTTTCCCTCCCCTTTGGTTGTTTCTTTTTTTTTTCTCGTCTATTACCTATCTATCTATCTAAGTTTTCTTAACTTTTTTATTTACTACTTTTACGATGACAATTTCTCTGACTATTTTTCGTAAATTATTTTCATCGTTATTACTATTATTATTTTAATTAGAAAATATCTAGTCGAATTTTGATAGTATGAGAATATTATTCGATGTGTTATCCTATTACGAGAAAATGATCGTAGTAGTTTTGCGAACGATCACGACTATTCGTTGCCAGGAAAAATGTTGTTGTTGTTGTTTTATTCAACATATCTTCGTTTCATCGTTACATCCTGTTGCCTCGTAATAAATCCTTTTATTCGGAAAATAAAGTTAAAAAAACGCGAACGGAACATTGTCAATACCAGAATGAATGACTTTTAGTTTGATCATTGGCAAAGTTTTGTCGAAAGTTTCTCGTTGAAACGAAGTTTTAAACGTAAAAACCGCGAAATTATATACGAGATGGAAAAGAAAAAAGTCGATTTGATTTTTTTTTTCTCGCCAAAGAACGAACGAACGATTCCGACGGTATTTCAGCGTCGTCTCTTCTACTAAGGAACATTTCTATCGTAACTATTGTGTATTTCACACGGAGAGAACGAGAAAGAACGTTGAAAAATAAAAAGGGTACCCACTTTGTTCGAGTAGAATTGAGTCGAGTTGAGTCGAGTCGAGTTGAGTCGAATTGAGTCTTCTAGTGAGAAACGTTAGATGAATTTTTCGGTTTAACTTTAACTTTTAGAATATTACACGATGATATAGTACGCGGTACGCGTAATACGCGCGATATTTTATAATACGTTGAAGATGAAAATTAAAAAAGGGATCATCAACGATGAGATATTTTATAATTTAAATTCATCTATAAGATAATCCGTCTCTCTCTATATTCTTATTTCAATTAAAAATAGAATGTAATAATTAATTGTTAAATAAGTGTACCTTACAACGAAAAAAAAAAAATAACCGAATTTATAATAATAATGATTATTAAGTCTGCGTTTGAAAGTATAATAATCATCAAGGTGCTTACGTGTTCGGTATTTATAGCTGTACCATCGCGAATATCCTGATGATCAGCACCAGCACCATTGACCATGCCAGAACCAGGAACGCCACTACCTCCTCCACCTTTTCCACCGACACCACCGGCTGGAGTTTGCGGTAAGCTCTGAAAGAGAAAAAAAAAATACATTGTGAGTTTTTAATTGAATTTTAATCTAACAGCGCGAGATCGAAAAGAAGTAAATTTTATAATTTCATTTCTTTTTTTTTTCAACGACAAATATATCCTCGTTATCTCTCAGTCAACTTTCGTAAAAGTCGATGAAATATCTTTTCTTTTTTTTTTTTAATACCTAACTTGATGGAAAGCAACTTTCTTTTTATTTACCAAACCTCTCTGTTCTAATGAATTTCATATTATCTCAAATTTCAAAAAAATCCTTTTATAAGGACGATTCTCATTTTTTCTCCATCTGAGTCCAGTCCTGTTTCCTCGGTAATTATAAGAAAGAAAAATTCTGACCTTACGAAAAGATCGTTTGGTAATTAGCGAATTTGAAACTCATTAAAGAAAAAAAGATCCATTTACTTTTCTAATCGATGATAATCCTATACAATCGAAAGATTCGATATTAGTTCTCGAAAATTTACGAAAGTATGCACCCATCGTAGAAATTTTGCATATATATAATATAAATATATTTTTTTTCTTTCGATGATAATCCAATCATAATTATTACGTTGAATTTTGCAAAGCTTTCGCTTACTGCGTTTGCCAGTCGGTAATTAGAACGGTTATGGGAATCGTGTATTAATTATACTATTCTCGCGTAATTATAAATTTTTAATTGCCAACAGACTTTCTACTCTCGACGTTGTTTGTGAGGAATTTGTACACTGATAATTGTACGGTTTGGCAGAGAGGTTTGATTATTTTTAGTGGAGTTTGTTATAGGTTTCACCAAGGTGGACATTGTTTATTGCTGGTAATTTTATATACATGATAAAATAGTTTAACTCGTAGATCGTGTGTTGGAATTGCAAGAGAAAAAAAAGAAGAATAAAAATGGAAAGAAGAAGAAGAAGAAGAAGAAGAAGAAGAGAAATGGAAAAGTTAGAAAACGTTAAGCTTGTAGGTACTCTTAAAGGAAAGCTTACACATTATGAGAAGAGAAAAAGAAAGATGGGAAAAAGGGATGTGAGGGTTCATAATGTAATTAAAGGACGGTATATTTTAGGTCATAAAATTTCACATGTAATATTACGGTTTAATGACGGACGGTTTTTAATAAAGGATTATGATATGCTCGTTAAATCGTACGTCAAGGGGAAAACTTTTCCATTTTGGTGCATTAGGATTGATCGTGTTCGTGCGATTCGTACAACTGCTAATCACAACGGAAGAAAACTTTATGATGCCTTATCAGCGTAACTCGTTATCAACGACAGTACCTACTGATAGGTTCATTTTCGTTTAACCCGTTTCCACTTTTCATATCGGAAACTGAAAGAAAGAGAGAGAGAGAGAGAGAACGTATTAGTTTTCTAACGATAATTGATCTTCGTTTTGTAGCTCTTTAATAGCCCGTATCTACTAACGCGTGTTTCATGCTCGTCTCCTCGAAAATGTTTTCCAGGAAATAGGAATAAGAGTTGCAATGATGGGAAGTTGACGCGTCGTTCCATTATCCTGACGGGACATCATATCGATGCCGTTTATCGAACTTTCAAAACGATACTCGTTTTTCCATCATCTCTTATTTCTTTTCCGATCAACGAGGACGGACTACGATTACGACTTTGACTATGATTACGACTACGATATAACTGTTGATTAAGATAAAATTGTAAAATCGATAGGGGTGGCCTCACTCCCTCCCACCCACCCACCGGCCGGCCTAGCGAAAGCGTACGACTGGCGTACATGGGGAAGGAAACAGGAGTAAAAAAGACAAAGAAAAAGAGCAAAAAAAAACATAGAAAAAAAAGTAAAAAGTCTCGTCGGCCCCCTGAAAGGATGTCTTCCATTAAAAATGCTTTTAGGACGAACTTCGCAACCCGATAAAGCGATATTTGGTCTTCCTAATGACATAGCTGATTGTACAGCACTTTGTAACAACGAGAGCGAACTAGAAAGGGGGAGAGGAAAGAAGAAGGAAAGAAGAGGGGTGTGGGGTGGGGTGGGGTGGGGGACTTGGAAGGGAGAAGGAAGAAAAATAGAACTCTAAAGAAAGAGAGCTAACGGTGGGAGGGTAGGAAAAATGAGAGAAAGAGAGAAATAGAGAATGTTGATGCTCGTGGTGCTCCTTCTTCTTTCTTCTTCTTCTTTCTTCTCTTCTTTCGTATAAGAAGAAAGGTATGAAGAACGGGGAAAACGAAATAAAGGCTCGTTCACGTTGAATCGTGAACCTCGAGAAGCCGAACTAAGGTCAGACCATGGTCTACGCCCATCCACGCCTATTTCGTGTATTGGTAATAGCGTAAAGTGCTCCTCTCAAAGTAATAGAACCTCGAAGACCCTTTAAGTGACGTTCGGCACTTTACGATCGCTCTCTTCCTCTCTCTCTTTCTCTCTTTTTCTTTCCCTACTCTTCCTCCTTCTACTCCTACTCCTACTCCTATTCCTCTCTCTCTCTCCCTCTTTTTCTCATCAGAAAGTTCACTTGCGGTCTCTTTATTTTCACGTGATATAAAAGAGCAAAGTATCGTTTAGGATCATAGCCTTCCTTGCTTCGACTTGTCTTCTTTTTTTCTTTTTTTTCTTTTTTGTTTTCTATTTTATTGCTCACTCGATACTATCCGTTAAATAGAAAAGTATCTTGAATATCAATCTCGAAGAAGAGTTTCGTTCTTTACGGGAGGAAGGAAAGGGGGTGAACGTTTAATTGAAATTTTGATCAAATTTTTTATCACCTGTATATGGATACTTATGGAAAAATAAAAAGAAGAAAAATATTTCACGGTAACTAGATAATTCTTTTCGGCAAATTGAATTATATTCGTGAAAAGTCAAACCAAGCGTTCGTTCGCAATGCATACGAAGAAATGCAAGGAAGAAGTAAAAGAAGAAGAAGAAGAAGAAGAAGAAGTAGAAGTAGAAAAAGAGGTAATACGGATCTTGGTGAGTTTCTTTGAGGAGACTTGCCGTTCTTATTTTGCGCCGAATCGAAATGCACGAAGAGTTTCTTTCAACGGTTGCATCTCTCTTCGTCTGTGATGCTTTTGGCTCGACATTTCCTATACAGAGAATCATCCTACGATGCTCGCCTTCTCCGTAACACTTCCTGTTCCTTCTCTTCTTTCTCCTTATCCTTCTATAATTATCTTTTGCTTCTTCCTTCCACGGTTAAAAAGAAAAAAAAAGAAAAAGTAAAATAAATATATAAAAACTTACGCCAGTTTTTTCACCGACTCGGTGGTCGGTGAATTTGTTTTCTCCCTTTTTTTGTTGTCTCCTTCTCGGTTTAATTTTTTCATTTATTTTTCACGATACTCTATTTTATATATCGTTCCTTCGAGTTTATTCACTTTTATTGGAAGTTTTATTTCAAAGCCATTCCCCATTCGATTTTTCCTCTATGCATTTATCACACCGCTTTTACGGTGTGACACTTATCAAACGTTTTTCTCTTGAAATCTTTTATCTATTTAAGAAAGAAAATTTTCGAAAATTGTGTACAATCACGATTTCAAACGTTATATCTCGATGGCAATGTAAATAGGCAATGATTAATCGAAATAACGAAAGCAAACGTAAAATGAAAACGTAGGAAATAAACGTGTACTTGGGCTCGAAGTATTGTAACGAGATTACTATAGATATGAAAATGATATTAGAACGGACGATGGCACTTTTAGTCGTAAAAAAAGAAAAAAAAAAGAAAAAAGGAAGAGAGAGAGAGAGAGAGAGAGAGAGAGAGAGAGAACAAGGATTCGCGTGCATTATGCATTATTCAATATATCATCAAAGCTTCATTTTGTGAAATATGTACCAACACGAAATATGTTTTTAACGACGTTAAGATGATAGTTATGCGAATATACGTGATGTGCTAACAATAAGATTTATGTACGTAAATATATATAATGCAGATACTTATTTGAAAAATATAAAAATACATTTTACGTATTCATGAGAGACAAGTCATGTACACATATATATATATATACATATACATAGATATTTAGACTTCAGAGAATAGAGAAGCAAGAGTTCACGTTTTACCTTCGAGCAGAGCTTCTCAATTTCCTGATCGACTTTTCAGATACAAAGTAAGCGTATTCTCGATAGAGCTAGTAATAAGCTTGTCTGAACGTTTCTTTCTCGATGACGTTGCAATACTCATTCTCTCTCTCTCTCTCTCTCTCTCTCTTTCTCTCTCCTTTTTTCTCATTTTTTTTTCCTTCTTATTCTTACGATCTATCCCATGATAGATCACGCGATAGCGATGATGGTAAAAGAGAGATAAAAATAAAAAAGAAAAAGTCGAGATAAAGACGGAAGGGAAAATAGGGGAAGGAAAAAAGGGTGAAGGGGTGAAAGTGAAAAAAGAAGTGATCGCGTCTCGTAGGTACTTGAGGAGTCCTCTGAATCAACCTGCGAAAACTGAATTTTCTTCGCGAATACTGCAAAGTGCTACGTAAAAGACGAAGCTAACTCTGTTCCGCGAGACTTCTTCGATCCGAGGGTTCGAAAGAACAGGAAAAAGAATAAGATAGAAATAGATGGAATAGATTCTTTGAAACTTGGGTGGTCTTTCCCCCTTTGGAAGGTTAAATCACCCTGAACGTATTTATAAGAAATTTCAGGGACAAAAATTCAGGGAGTATCTCGCGAAATAGCTATTCCTGATCCTATCCGAAGGATAATAAGGACGAACTTTTTCTGATGGACGAGACGATCGTTTTTATCGTCGATAAAATTTGCCGACGTGGAATATTATTTAATCGATATAATATAGATACAAGGTGTTCCCCCTCTCCCTCAGGTAGTTTCTTTTATGCAAAATTTTATCAATAATTTTTAGTAAACGAAAAAAATTAAAAAACAAATAATACGCTACAGGGGGGTAAAACGTTGGTGCTTAAATGTCTTATTAAAAAAATTTTATGGAAGTCTCTCGAACGAAATAACTATTATCGTTCGACTTATTTTTACACGTAGAATCATTTCCAGTCTAGTTACACACAGTTCGTGTAGACCCTGTATATGTAAATACGCCGCGCCGTACGTGCTTACGTTCACAGTGGTACAATGAAAGAAAATTCTATTCCGCCATTGTCAAACGTCTCTTAATTCGCGCAAAGTATTGCGAAGGTCGTGGCACGCACTACCGGTCCCTGAGATTAAAGCTAATTGCTTTGGAGTACCGACGTGAATTTTAATGAGATTTATAAGTATGAACCAGTCTGGCCTTTCTCCCATAATCAAAGGGAGAAAAACATAAAGCGGCAGATATATATATATATATATATATATATAAGGTAGGTACTTTCTTTCGAAAACATTTATATGCTTTGTAAAAATGTAATAATCGAATATTATATAAAAAGAGGTGTGGGGGAGGAGGAAAAGATTACAAATTTTATTCGAAATTATCATTTGATTGATAGCGATAGTTCGGACATTTTTTAAAGCGCGAGAAAGAAAAAAAGAAAAAAAAAAGTGAACATAAGATCGAATACTGCGTTGATAATCCTGGTTATCGACATCATCATCACGGTATCAGATAAGCTTTCGATTTTTGCTTAAGATAATGCTATGAACTTATCGAAGGATAAAGTCAAGTTTCTGGATCGATAATCGAAGCAACTAGAGCAGCTTAGACGAAGTACTAATACGTGTAATCCGACATATTATGTATACACAGATATATACATTTATAAATACATAGATAAAGTACATAAAGCCATTTCGTTACTATGTATACATGTAGACTTTAGTTAAGTATGTATACGTAAGAACGATTAGAATGTAGGTAGTTTGTGAGATCGGATGAAAACAGGTAGTCGTAAGTACTTACCTGCCGCACCAATCTTATGTTACTACGAAAGTTTAATTACCTGCAAAAAGTCTGACGAAGTTTACGCAAGTAAGTGTATAACGTAAAGGGGGTAGGTAGGTACCAACCCACCTACGTACGATTTCTCTTAAAATTGTTAGAAACTTTTGAAGGGCGTAAAAGTTTGTTAAAGAAATACCTGCCAGGTTAGAAAAAAGATCTATCGAACGATAGCGTTTCATTAAAGTATTTTCGAAGCCTTACGTCGATTTAATATCAAACTTTTTCAGCTTCAATTTAGGCGTCGATTGAAAGAAAAGGTGAAAACAAAAAAAAAAGAATAAAGAAAGAGAGAGTGAAAGTGAAAAAAAAAAGAAAAAAGAAAAAAACCGTTTGATATTTTGAATCAGTGTGCATTAGCTTTCCTGTTATTTGATTCTTACTAATGAGCATAAGGAGTTATAGAAATCGTGCCCGTTTGATAATATTCGCGGAAACTGCTTATTACGTTGAAAACAGATATTTAATAACTACTTCTCCTAGAAACTTTGGTTAATTAGTAATTAGTAATGATTTTAGGTGCTTCTCATTGTAAATTCATAAATAATACTATTATGATAGAAGTATTCATCGTTTATAGAATGATAATCAATGATATTAAATCTCTATATAAATTGAAATTGTTTCTTTTATTAAAACTTCTAAATACGTTGTTACATAGCAAGAAAGCATAGACTTCTATTATTTCGAATGATTCGTCTATGTGTCAGTATATGTATACGCGTGCAGTTAGTTGGGCAAAAGATGAAGAAAAATCAAGACGCCTTTCTCGTCGAGCTTTCGAAATAAATTTTCGTCGTTGCATTTCACATGGTACACGACATCCTTTTATTTCATGGCACTTTCAACGAAACCATGATGAAGATCACTATGGGAAGAGAGAAAAAGAAAGAGAGAGAGAAAGACAAGTGGGAGAAAAGCACAGGAAAAAAAAGAATATGCGATAGAAATAAAACTTGCATTATCATGTGGAAAATAATCAATTGATAAATATATATAACGAGTCTTTCCTTAAAAACTATTGATATAAGTGTGTTTAAAATAAAGAAAATTTAGATATAATTACATTAGTATTTTATAATATTACATATATTATTCACGAGTTTAATTTGAAATTTATAACAAATGAATTAAACAAATATGAAAGTAATGTACAGGAAAAGCTCGTACTTTAAAATCGTACGTGTGTTAGTATACACGTATTATTTTTTCACGTCTAAATATTGGTTGGTCATTATTTCTTTTTACTGTTTTAATGTTTTTTAATATTAGAATTAATTAAATACCATTAAAATAAGACATTTATTTAAAAATTGCATATCTATTAATATACTTGGAATAAAAAATAATTTCAATTTGATATTTTATTAGATAAAAAGAAAACATGATGTTAAAACAACAATAAATAATCTTAAATATCAGTAGAGTACATTAAAGTATTCAACTTTTCTTAATCGAGTGATAATTAATCGATAAGAGTGTCTATTATTGTTTAATACCTTGGTATATATGTTCGGGAGTACCGTCCTCTTCGAAATTCACTGTTGAAGTGAGTCATTGTCCTCGGTGAAAGTTCTTTTATTGAATATTGTTTGTTTGACTTTTCGAAGGATACACTTCTATTCATTACGTATGTTGTTTCGGTAATACATATTTAGCCTTCGGAATATCGTAATATAAACAAAAAAGATATCGTAGAGGATAACGTGTCAGTATTACGGTGGATTTCGAATAAGACGGTACGAATGTATATTTCGTGTTTTTAAACTACAAGATACATTTTTTTCGATTAATTATCAATAATTTAAGGTAAATTGAACACAATATTATACTCTATTAATATTTTTTTCTTGATTTAAATTAATATACATTTATTTTTAAAGTTCCTCTGTGTGTATGTGTGTGTGTGTGTGGCCAGTGATTATTCGGAGTAGACATTTTTTAACTAACATAAGAAGATATCATATCTAAATAATTTAATATTCTAATTATATCGTTTTTCGACAAATTGTTTGTACAATTTCCATTTTTTTTCGTTTTTAAAAATGACACGACAGTGACTTATAATTAAAATACGGTTTAGAAACCTTAGTTTCAATTCAATCAAGATATTTTTAGAATAGCGTATCGATTATTGTGGCTGACCGCATTTTCGTTTTAGTGGTATTATTACAGATTTTTAGATTGAATGTATTTTTTTCGAAAAAAATAATTTCAATTTTTTTTTAAGTGAAAATGCAGCATGATTTGCATCCTTGAATATAAAATATTCCTGTAAAAGAGCACGCGTATTCTAATCCAAAAAAATTGCAAGAGTGTAGCGATAAGAATGAAATTTCATTTAAGGGGGGGGGGAGAGAACAATAAGTTTTTATCGACGAATTAAGTTGGGAATAAAATGAAAATGAAGTATCGAAGTTTAAAACAAACTCTCGAAAGTAAGATATAAATTTTGAAATGTCTTTCTTTCTACGAAATCGTTTTACAAAATTTCTAATAACTTTCTATAAAGTTATTTTAACGATCTTACACGCGCTAAATATTTGCTTGTAATTTTCCATTCGTTTGATGAGTCAAGTTAAATTGCCTTCAAAATTGCATCTCTGTGAGCATAAGGATTATTTCATGTATATGTGTATACGTGTGTGTGTGTGTGTATATGCACGTATATGTTCAACGATAGTATGCTCGACATCATGGGTAACTCGTATAAATTTCATCGTAACTGTCTGAAAGCAAGGACTAGCATATCGAACAAGTGTATTAGCAGAATCCTTCATGATGCAAGCAAAAGGGTAGCATCGAAATACATTAGTTCTGGGTATTGAAATATATGTGTTGTACAGTATTTGCATATTACATTTGATTCGAATAAAAATAATTAAATTTTTGATCTCACATACATATTATTATGAATATTTTTTGATTAAGTCGTCCCATCAAATGTATTCTATTTTAGGGGTATTTTATTAAAGAAAATTTTCCTGAGCAAGATAATATGTTAGTTAGTAAGTGATATATGGCATAAGATAATTGTAAGAACACGAAAATAGATCATTATTTTGAGAAAACGAGTAGTTGATTAATTAGCTTTTAGTCGTAAGACAACTGAGAATGATTTAACGTTATCTTTCGTCTCGTTAAATTTGCAATAAAATATATTATATAATATAAACGTATATATATATATAAAATATATCAAATGAAAATTGTAACAAAAGACTCGAAGAATTTTTCTCAAATATTGAATAACCTAAAATTACAATTTTTCTATAAATACAATAGACCTAATACCTTAATTGTTTATTCTCGGTGCATCCGAATTCGGCTTATGCCACTGTTTAGAGTGAATTAAGCGAGTTTTCACGACCGCAAGAGGAACGCAGATTGTACACGTAAATCGCACCCCATATAGGCGGTACTGCGAAGATAATGGCTTTCCGATGTACAATCGAGAGATAGAGTACGGATGTGGTAGTCGTCTGAAATATTTATCGAGAGAAAGAAGAAGAAAAAAAAAAAGAAATGGAAGAAAGGTAGGTTGGAAGAGAAGAGGAAAGAGAAAGAAAGAAATAAAAAAAGATAAAGAAAGAATATAGGCAAAATTTACTTTACGCGAGCGATTGCAAGTGCTCGGTGAACTAAACTGAATGACGAAGGAGAGAAAAAAAGAGAGAGAGAGAAAGAGAGGGAAAGAAAAAAAACAGATAGTCATCCGCAGGACCCTTTGCGACCCACCTCACACTTGACCTCGTAGTTTGGAATAACGAGTAAGATAGAAGGTACTCCGCATTAATCTTAGAACCGCCTCGAGGACGAGAAAATCGTATTTTCCGCGAACGAACGGACGATGAGAAGGGTTTCCCTTACAAATTGCATAAGAAGTTGCCCTTCTCCTTCCGCATCCTTTCCACACCTACCCTTTTTCTCTTTACTTTTCATTCGTAGAAAATATTTTCCCGAACGCGTTGGAATAAATTCACCGGTATGGCCGAATCTATTTCTAACTCTTATTATTATCGGCCGCTGTAAGTTTGGGAGGAGAGGGGGTTAGACAGAAGATTTAAAAAAATGGAACTAAAAAAGCAATCGAAATGATATAATACAAAGATAATTATTTCATGGATTAGAGATACTTATATTTACTTTCGTATAAATCGTTGAATATAAATTAATAAATCAATATTTTTTAACCGGAAATTTTTAACATAGGTTAGCAACTATGGTTTTTCATGGCGTTTAATTTATATTCATCTATCTTCTATTTTCTTTCTTTTCTTTTTTTTTTTACGCATCGTTACGTAACGTACACGTACGTTTACAAAAAGAGTAATAGATAGATATAAAGAGAAAGAGAGAGAGAGAGAGAGAGAGCACATATACCATAGTTCTATTTACCTTTTCATCTCTCTTACAAGAATAACGTCAGTTCAATGATGCGACAATAGTTGAGCTCGTATCGGACAACGCTGCTTCGAAGAATGGATCTCCCTAATTAACTCGGTCATCAGAAAAAAGGCTTGTATTTCTGTTTAATCATTCGTATGAATTAACTCCTACCATTAGATACTACTTATCGATTAATCATGAAAAGATTCCACCTTTTTTTTTTCGAATAATGACCATTCGTTCGTAATTATTTACTATTTTCTTTCAAATCTCATTTTTTAAATGTCACAGTTTTTTTTTTTCTTTAAATCGTTATATTTTATTTCATTTTTTTAATAGAGGAAAAAGAGAAAAAAAGAAAAGGATTAGAATATATATATATATATGTACACACGAAAAGAAGACGAAAAAATGTTAGCCGTAACGTTTTATTTCCTTGGAGAATATCTTCAAGGCCAGTTTACACGGAAGGAAAATATACTTTGTAACATTTTCTACTTTACTCGCGATTCTTATACACGACCTGATAGTATTCTTTACCTCGACATTTTGTCGACCATGAACGCGCATACCCGACGTCGTTTTTCTTCGTTATTTTCATTATTTTTCTTTTTTTTTTGTATTATTTTCCGTATTTCATATTAAAATATTTAATTTGATACACCTTATTACGATATATAATGCATCTATAAAATGTTATCTTAGGAAAATTGAATATTTAATTTCTCGTCGTATAAGTAACCTCGCGAATCATAACGGGTATTACTTCCTATTTGAATAATGGAGATATAAAACAATCAATACTCAGTAATCAAAGATAACGGAATAAGGTTTCATACCAGATCGTTAAGATTTCATCTAAAGATATTCATTTTTCCTCGTTTTAATTGAAATTATTTTCCTTTGACGAATCTTATTACTCTTTATTCGAATTTATTTATTATAACAATTAAACGATTATTAATTTCAACGATTTATTTATTCTCTAATAAGAAAAGAAAAAAAAAAACACAAGAAAAAGAAAATATAGATAAATATAATATCTCGCAATTAAAGAACTCGTTAGAATATATTCGCGTAGTGTAAATGAAATCGTAGAAAGGATAAAAAGATTTTTGTTTTGTCATTAAACCAGGAATGAATATTCTCTCGTCGCGAGTTTTTCATGGTTCGGGAGATACTAGACGGTAACAATCAATGGCGTTGTCGTCGTTGTCGTCGTCGTCGTTGTTGCATTTTGTCCATTAATCTGGGAACTCGATGTACGCGTTAGATAACAAAGTATGCGGCGTGGAAACGTTTGTTCCTCTATATCACACACCTAGGAAGCTTAATTCCATAACTCGCGTGATTTCGGTTCTCGTGGCTTTTGTTTCGAGCCGACGGTGAAGTTATTGCCGCTCAACGATGATGAAGCGATGCGGAGAGGAAAAGAGAAAGGGAAAGAGGGTGGAACGCGGTGCTGGTGCTGGTGGTGGTAGTTTGAGAAAGGGGTTGGTAAGGGAGAGAGAGAGAGGAGAAGGGTATGAGGGAATATAACAACAGTGGGGATGAAAGATAACGAAGGTAGCAGTGTAGTATCTAAACGCATCCACGAATGTGCACCGTCTTTCTCTTCATTCTCGAGGAAGGTGGAAGAAGGTAAGACGAACGACTGCGAATTCGAGGCTGAATTTAAAGCTACGTAAACATATGCCTGTCGGCGAGAGACGAGACCGAAAGGAGTAAGGAAGATGGGAAAGAATGTCGTACGAGAGTCATCGTACGAAATAGAGAGAGAGAGAGAGAGAGAGAGATAGAAGAGAGTGGAAGAGAGATATGTTAGGTGTTTGTGACTGTAAGCATATGTATGGAAAAGAAAGAGACAAACTGTAGGCGTGTGTGTGAGAGAGAGAGAGAGAAGGAGGAAAGTACGGTGAAATGGGGATGAATGGGTAGACTCGAGGAGAACGGATAAAGGGAGTAATCTCGGTGGGTACACAATCTGCAATTATTAATGACACGAATGGCAGGCCCCCTTTCGTATGCAGGAAGCACGACGAGCATACTTCTTCTCTGATTTTCTCTCTCTCTCTCTTTCTCTCTCTCTCTCTCTCTCTCTGTTTCTATGTTCGTTTCGTTCGCACTCCTCTACTACCCTTTCTTTTTTCTTTTCTTTTCTTTTTCATTTCTTCGTTTTTTCGTTTTTCTCGAAACAATCAATTTGATGAGAAAACGGTAACTTCAAAGTCTCGCCTTCCATCTAGCTGAGGATCCTATTTCTTGATCGACCGGTCACGTTTTAACGACGTCGGAAACGATAGAGTTTCTGGTCGTAAAAACGGTGCACCTTTCTCTCTCTCTCTCTCGCTCTTTCTCTCTCGCTCTTTCTCTTTTAGTACTCACCTCTTCGGTTCATTTTCTCCTAGCTCGCAACAAGTTCGTTAATTTTAACGAGCGTCAAACGAAGACATCCATCCCGGTCAATCGGCTCTCTTACGTTCGATATTATATACATGACTCTGGCGATACTTAAATTCTGATGTACTTACTAACTATCGAAAAGGTAACATTATTATTATTATTATTATTATTAAATAAATTATTGAAATTCGAACTAAAACATAAGTGCACCCTTAGTTATAGAATAGATTATTTTTATTATTTATTGTAATATCATATCGTATCGAAAAATTAAATGAATTTCTTATCTTCAACAATGAATACATATTATATTAAATTTTATTTCAAATGTTAATTTGGATAAATTATGCACGATATGTGACAGTGCTGCGGGGGTTGCTTCCGAAACTAAATATTTTTCTTATTCTTTTTCTTCCTCTCTTTCTTTCTTTCTTTCTTTCTCATGACAAATTCAAACTCGAGAAAGCATTAAGTCGAGGATACGTTAATTTGTGAAAGCCGAGATGGATTAACCACCAGACGTCTCTCTTAGTAGTAGGAAGAAGAGAGCTGGGAGGTTGAGAAGTCATTCGTCTTTCGGCGTAGTAAATTATCACGATCCTCTTCCGCTTGAAGATTTTACATTATATAATTCGCACCTGCTGCAACGTCGTGATTTCGCGTACACCGACTTACGAACCGTTAACACCAGATTCTCTCGGGGGAAAAAAAACCAACTTGAATTTTATTGCAATTAAAGATAGGTACGAAAGAATGACAGATAAATATCGGGCGTATGTTCTCAAACGACTATAATAATAACAAAAAATGAAGGATTCTAAAAAAATACTTTTAATAAACTTCACACGTTTTTTTCGGATTAGTGGATACCGCATAATACGAAAAAAATAATAAATTTGGGGCCGGATGCTGAGCGGGTGCTGGGGGTCTTAATCTTTCAAATAAAAATTGCCAGCTATAAATTTTTTAAACCAATTGCGAACGGTTCTAATAATCTTAGTATCACTCCCATAAACGGTGCAAATTTCTTCTGCAGTGTTCTTCGGCCTATTACCTTTTTTAAAGCAATAAAGTATTACATGCCGCAAATGTTTTTTTTTTTGGAAAGAACTTATGGGACAACCTAATGCATACATCGGAGGGATGATATACACATATACATAAACATACAAATATACACAGACACACATATATAGATGCACGCGAGAATGATGGGTTGACATTTTTGGAGTTTTTATGATCGGCACAATGGTCGACGTTTATGAATTTTAATTTCCTATCGATTGTGGGGGAAAAAACAAACATTAGATATATAACCATTCGTGTATCAGATCGCGATTCTTGTTTTCGGATGTTCCATCGATTTATTGCTGATGGTCGATGAAATTGATTTTCATTTTACTTTTGTTAAACGTTAAAACATCCAGGCAAAAAGAATCAAACGAATCATGTAACGTATCTTTTGTCGAGACTGATCTTTTGTTTGATTCTTTTGGGAGGGTATTAAAAAAGCACAATGAGAGGAAAGTCGAAAAAATTGAAAGAGAGAGAAAAAGAGAAATAGAAAGAGAGAGAGAGAGAGAGAGTGAGGTAACGCAACACTACGACGGTGACCGGAAACGAGGACCATTTCGAAGTAACGCAGTTTCACGGGACAGGCAATCGAGCAATCGTCGCTTTTCATTGACACCTCATATATACCGGGTGTCGCCGGTGAAAAGGCCATCGGAGTATTCGCTGCAGCAGCCTAGAAGCGACTCGCGCTATCTTAATGGACTTTCCACAGCGATAAAAGCTCTCGACTCCGACGTACGCGTATACACGACCTTTATTTCCTTTTTTTACCCTGTCACTGGTTCTTCCAAGCCCTGCTTTTACTCTACATCTCTTTTTCTTTCTCCATCTCTCTCTCTTTCTCTCTCTCTCTCTCTCTATTTTTCTCATTCTCATTCTCATTCTCTCGTGTTCACAGGGTTAGAAACTTAATATATAAAATTGAAGCACACTCGTAATTTAACTCCCTGTTATTTATATTCCTTTTTCCTAAGGTGACTATTAAAGAGATGTAATGACGAACCGAAAGCATGTTTTGACACTAAAAAACAAAAAAAAAAAGAAGATATAAATGAAAGGAAAGTAAATGTGAAAAAAATGAAAGCTCGTTCCCAAACGAATCTGATTTTTTTGTTTTTTCACGTTACAGTAAAGAAGTATTGCGTCAATATCGAATACTCGGAAACACGAAGGAAAGCAACGTTGGTCTGATTTCGAGGGTGGTTTCAAGTCGCGAAATGTAGTTTCTTTGTATAACGTACGTGTAATGTAGTGCTTTTTGTATAACGTCGAATTTTGTTTTGTAAATGCTCGGATTTTTCGTATTTCTTTTTTCTGTTTTCTTTCATTATATCTCTCTTTCTCTTTCTCCTATTCCTTTTTTCTCTTTATCTTCTTCTATGACCACCTTCGGATAGAGAATGGCAACGTTCTGTATCCCTTTCGTTAGATTTGTAGTAGCGAACTGAACAAAGTTCGTATTTACGATATAACAAACGTTATGATACATATGTAATGAACTGAAATATACGTAAGGTTTTTTAAAACAGGAGAGTGTAATTCACGTTCTTTTTTACTGGATTTTTCGTCATTGAACTAACTCGTATTACAGTACAGTACAACCCTTTTTTCCTTCGTTGCACAAGTTTTCTTCTAGATGTTCTTGCGGAATAATATATGTATGTGAAAAGTATATAGAAAAAAAGTGAAATTGGGTCGTTGGACTTACTGGACCATGACTCGAATCCGAGTCTTTCCTTTTTCAGGTGACTACTTTAATCTTTGAACTAAAGCCTTCCGACCAACTTTCTCGCGAATTGATGTGTTCGATCCTACAAGAAACAAATTATTTTAATTCGAAAGGTGTATTCGAAACAATTGTTGAAATTGTTCAATGCTTAATTTACAATTTATCTTTCGTAAGAAAAATTCGAAAACTTTAATATTTTGTAACAATAAGACGATTGTCTAGATGCGTTTTAAAAAACCTTCCCAAACGAGCGTGATTTTGTCCTAGGACAATTTCTCTCTACGCAAAAGTTTTCCTCATAGACGAATCGTGTAGAATTTTCATGGTACGTTCTGAACCGCTCGTTTCATCGTGCAATGGCTTGTGCGTGTTGCGAATTACAATGGTCCAATGAGAGGCCTTTTTTCGCGAGTGAGAAAAAGGCGAATAAAAATGGGTTGCTTTATCGATTGCAATTTTTTAGCCAGACTATGGTATGCGCTTCCTTCGGTAAAATACGACAGAGAAAACAGGAAATTAAGTATCAAATGCATTTGTATTTCGTACATATCAACACGAACTGCAATAGTAGATTTTTTAAACTGATATTTATTATATTTTGGTATGAATCTATTTTAATATCCACGTGAACCTCTACAAAATTAAGAGTGATTTATATTTTAATTCTTCATTTAGTTTTCATTTTTGAAATCACAAGTAGAAAGAGTTAAATTTAATCTACGGTTAATTTTATTTCAAATTTAAAATATCTTTAATACGCACATTTAATTGAATCGTGAATTTCAAAAAATAAAATATGTTATTAATTAACAATTATTCAAGGTATGTCGAACACAAAAATGTTCTTTACTAATACTTATAATTTATAAACATATATACATTAGTTTGAACATTACATACTTTCTAACATACTTTAAATATTAAATTATTTCGATGTGATATTCTTTTCGATAAAAATTTCCCCCACCGCAGTCACCAGTGCGCAGAATCGTTACAACAAATATGCATTAGTTTAAACTATTACATAAAAATTGTAAAATAAGAGCGTTGAAATCCTAAATTTTATTAATTAGATGAATTATTCTGTTTTATACACATGCGCAACGTTCGAAAAGTCATATAAACAACTTTCAATAAAAGTAATTGCATAGAAGAGAAAGTGCCAGTCTCAAGGTGGATTTCAAAGAGGACGGAGCTCCGAACATATATTCGGATCTTTTTTACAACAATAGAAACTTCTATCGATTAATTAACAATTATTTAAATATTCTAATGCACTCTCTTTATATTTCAGATTATTTAAACATACATGTACTAGTATAAGCATTCAATACTATCATTAACATACTTTAAATATTAATTAATTTCGATGTGATATTCTTTTCGATAAAAATTTCCCCCTCCGAAGGCACCACTACATGGGAACGTTAAAACAAATGTGTACATTGGTTTAAACAATTATATAAAAATTGAAATATAGCTAAAATCAGAACGTTGTAATTTTAATTTTTTTTTATTACAAAGAATATGCTCGATACACACATGCGCAACGTTCGAAAAGTCATATATACAACTTTCAATAAAAGTAATTTCCTAGAGGACAATGACTCAGTCTAACAGGAGACTTCGAAGAGGACGGAGCTCCCAACATATATTTCGAGTTTTTTAACAACAATAAACATTTCTATCGATTAATTAACAATTATTTAAATATTCTAATGCATTCTTTTTATATTTCAGATTTTTTTAATTACATATGTACTGGTTTAAACATTACATACATATTAACGTACTTTAAATAGAAATAATTTTAATATATTTTTATTTTACGTTTCTTTAGATGACTTTTTTAAACTTAATTTTTTTACTGAACCAATATATAAACATAAAATTTACCGATTACTTATATTGTTCTTTAATCAATTTTCTGCTAGATTTGGACATGTAATCGTATTACTGGCGAATAGGTGAAATTCTTAGGGTGAGCACTAAGAGTGATGTTCCTTAAAAAACATTCTCAATTAGATTATCTTTTATTTTTATTTAAATTATATTCGGATGTGGACATCTTCAGGGTGCACATCCCTCGTGGGTCTTCGGAAGCGGTTACCTCCTCGTGGTTAGACCCGGGCAATGGATATTACTTTCCGTGTAATGTTTATCATATTTTATATGCTATCCATTACATTACAAGTAAAATCTAGCTAAAGACCGCTTACCATAAACATTATAATTGTAATTAGTTTCTTTCATTTTCTTCATCAATATCATATTCAAATTCATTTCATTGTTTTCCCTTAAACATTTTCTCCATATAATATTTCACATTATAATACTCGATTTATGTTTTAGTAACTTTAATCTTGTACATTTTTTCAGTCGTTTTTGACGTGCAGTGCGGTCGGTAAGCACGTCCCGGTCGCGTTCGCGTTCGCGATAAAAAACTTTTTTATAGTTTTTTATTTTCGTTATCGTCTACTGGTCATCGTCATCCTAAGGGTAGGAAACCCATCATGCATTCATCGTTGGAGACTACAAGTAAGTATAATTTCTCTACCAAACATTTTTATGATCACTTTTCAATGGTCTTTTTATTTCGACGATGATATTAATCGTTCTTTTTCATTTTCTGTTTCAGAACATCATTGCAATCGAGCGCGTAGGCAATGAGGTACTCGAGTGTTTGCATCGTTAAAGAAAAATCGGAAATTAGAGTCAGTGTTGCTCGCCGTATAGAAAAGTTTCGTTTTTTCGGGTAAAGAAACTCCGAAAGTTTCTTTTATTCGGTTTATACGTGTGCCATCGTCATCCTAAGGGTAGGATACCCATCAGGCATTCATCACTGAAGATAGAAGGTTAATATAATTTTTCTATATTAAACATTTCTTTAATAATTACTTGTAATTTTTAAGTGATAACAATGATTCTAATCGTTTTGTTTTTTTTTTTCTTGTTTCAGAAGGGTGAGTGTTTGATTTTTGAACTGCGTGCAATACAGTTGTAAAAATTAGAGTCAGTGTTTGTGCGAATAATTAAAAAATACAATTTTTATCGCGAAGTAGAGTCAGTGCATTCGATCATCGTCATCCTAAGGGTAGGAGACCCATCGGGCATTCATCAATGAAGATTAGAAGTAAGTATATTTTTCTATCAAACATTTCGAGAATAATTTCAATGGTTTTTTATTACGAAAAAGATATTAATCGTTCTTTTTTTTTTCTCTGTTTCAGTACATCATTGCAATCGTGCGCGAAGCAATGTAACGGGAGTGTTTGATCGTTTTAATATAATTAAAATCACGGATTAGAAGCACGTTCGTTCGTTAATAATAAATTCGGTCGCGTATCGCGTTTCGCGTTCGCGTTTTTTTTTTTAATTTATATATTAAATTAACTGCGAGCAATGCAGTTAATTGCATTAGAGTTTGTTCGTATAAAGTTAGAGTTCTTTATTTTAAAACAGTCGCACAGACTGCTCGCGAAGTAGAGTCAGTAAAGTGCATCAGTGAAGTGTTAAAAGTGACCGCGTATCGAGAGTGTAATTTTTCTTTGCATTGACTGCGTGCAATGCAGTCTTTGAAGTAGATTGTAGAGTCAGTGTTTGTACGAGTAATTAAAGTAACATTTTTTTATCGCGAAGTAGAGTCAGTGACCGGGCGTAAATTAAATTCAAATCATACGCGTATGTAGAGTCAGTGTTGTACGCCGTATAAGAAAAATTTC
>NW_014569594.1:296434-300863 GCF_001313835.1 Polistes canadensis
GAAAAGTGCATCAAGGAATTCTCCGATGGGCCTGGTGGATGAGAGATGCAGCTGGACCATTCGCTACGAAGTAGAAGTGTTTTGGAGCCACCGCAGAACTTCTAATGCTAACTATTCATATTGCGTACATGTGTCATTTTATTTTAAAATGCCACATATATGTAATATAACATTTAGCAGGTCGTGAGTTAAAATTTAAAGTCCCTCCRGTGCTCAATCATGCCGAGGATGAAAGGTCCCAATCGGCACGAGTTACTGGTTGTAATTATTCCAAAAAATTATTGACGAGCACATGAGTTTTAACAAAAAAGGATTACTCCTTTTTTGGAATTGCTCATGAAAATTGTATATTTTATTGTATGTTATATTATTAGTTCAGGATAGGTCTTCTTGTCTCATCGGTTAAATTCATTTAATTAACAGTGCAATTAATTAATGCACTTTTCTTTTTTATTACGTGTTTCGTTCGCGTTTAGTAGTGGTGAAATCGAGTATTAATTTACTCGATTTCGTCCAGAAAAGCATGTAACAAATGTCTTACATGCATTGTTTCGTACTTAGTTTCTTTAATTGCGATTTTATTTTTCGACATAATAAAAAAATGAGCTAGAAGACAAACCCATTCGCGAAGGATAGACTTTGGCTGTTAAGTGGTGGCTCAAAGCCCAGTTCTTTTATTAGAACAGCCATTTAACGAAAGAGTCGTCCGAGATTTTTTTAAATTTTTTCTTTAAATTCTTAAAATCCTTTTGAAAGTCATTATAAATGACTTGTAGAGTCATAGCCCGCTTAGATTTATTTGAGAACATTTTATTATATATTAATCAAWTYTTAGWTTAGGATTTTCAGCATTTAATTTACTAATCCCCGTTTCTCCCCCCTATACTTTCTGCGTTCTCATTTATGCGTGTGCCCAGGTGTTACACGTATGGGTGAGAAACGGTTAGTATAGGTTTAGTTTTAAGTTTTTTTCCCCCCATGTGGCGTCTGTCATTGTGCTAGTGATTGCACGGTGTACATTGCACATGTGTGTGCGCTTAGGTGTGTATATTGTACATCGTTTCGTGACACGTAATACCGCGCTTATTATTTTTTAAAGTTATTCAATAAAAATAACTTGTAGAATCACGCGTACGATACGAACTTTTTTTTTTTAACAATCGTTTTGCATAGTAGAGTTACCGCATTTATTTGTGGAAACTATAATATACTCGTATATAATTAGTATGCATATATACTAGTTTATACTTGTATTTTTGCATTAGTCATTTATGCAATAATCACTAGCCTTGGCAGACGATTACAGCAATTGGTACGTACTCCCATAAATTTAGAAAACGCGTTT
This sequence comes from Polistes canadensis, assembly GCF_001313835.1. Lineage (NCBI taxonomy): Eukaryota > Metazoa > Arthropoda > Insecta > Hymenoptera > Vespidae > Polistes > Polistes canadensis. Next base: position 297,780 of record NW_014569594.1, read on the forward strand.
GAACTGGGGTGTCGGAGGTGCCCCGGGGCATGCTCTCTAGTTAAGGTTTATGCACCCTGGTGGTATGTGTGAGAATCGTGGAGTGAGTGGGTGGGTATGCATGTATATTTTTTTGAGCGAATGTGAAACTAATTAAAAGTAGGTAGGAGCTCGGAATTGCACGTGGGATACTTGCACTTTTCAGTGCGAGTCCCCACCTCCGGGTTTTATACGGAATTGTCACAAAATTATATCTTTTTATTCTCTCCTGCTTGTGATTTTTAAATCTGTTTTGTGACAATTCTGTAATATGTATTATGTATCATGATTCAAAGGAATTTGCAACCATTTAAGAACTTCATTTCTATTTCGGTTCTATCTCGAATGAGATAGAGTCGAAATCAAATCCGCAAAAATCTTAGATGAATTGATACTTAGTTTTAAGTATTATAACTAGCACTTCGCACTATCGCGATTTAGTCTTTGAGAAATGTTTCATATATAATTCAATATAAAGATTAAATTAAATAAAAATATTGCAAAGAAATGCATTGCATTTTTAGTATTATTTTTATTTCAATTCGATTATATTACTCTCAATAGTAAAAGTGCGAAGTGTTAATAGGTCATCGATTAGCATAATTAACTGCTCGGACATTCGATTACATGTGCTCGTGTAATATGTGCACAGTCGATGAACTTTTAAGTTCGTTGATTGTCCACGAGCTAGGATAGCTAACGGAAAACGCGAATTAATTTTGTAATAATTAATAAATAGAGTCACTTAACGCGCGAACATCGGAACTTTTATGTAAAAGATGTATGAAAGAAAATAAATGGAATTATTTCATGTGTATATTGTAATGTGAAATGTATTTCATTTGTATTAGTGTTATAAGCAGTTGAGAGTAATTGGGTGAAAATGTCTTTAAGTCGTTTCTAAATTGTACGACCATAATYTGGCATATTATAACGGTTTGGTATTAGAATAGAATCGATACTTTATATAGTTAATAATATTCCTTTCGGCGATGAGATATCTCTCGACCAAAAGGTAATAATTATTTTCTATGTAAAAAGCTCAGGATGTTTTACTAATCACATTTTATTTTCAGGGTTGTGTTAGGATCGGTTAGGTTTTTTTCCATTTATAATCAGGGACGATTCTAATTCTATATCATTAATCGTTGTAATACGCCAAATTATGCGAATACTTTTTGGAACGATTGACGTTTTTGGTCAAAGATTCTTTTCGTGCTCGCACGTAGGGAATGTCCGACAGTAGGCTTGAAGAAAGAAGAGTCTAAAAGCCGAAGAGGCCCCCACAAATTTGTGGTATCAAGTGGGYAACTACMGDCTTAATGARTTATTTTCAARTTCAACAGCATGGTTGAAKCTTTTGAGAATAGCTCGTTGGTCATTTTTTATTGCTTGWTTTTTCTTTGCTCGTCAATAATTTATAGTGGTTTTTTAAGAATGGAAGTAACTAACATAGTTTGCTGAATGTCTCAGGTTACCATCGTGGGATTTGCCATACTACCCACCACACATCGAACATTATTTTTCCTAAAAATAAATCGAGTATTAACAAAATTTCATTTTAAATGATATTTCATTTAAAAGACAGAAAATATTTTAAAATCATGATAGAGTACAATCCTATTTCAAATTTCCACTCTCATATCATATCATTTTCTGATTTCCTATTACCCACATTTTCATTCTTCATTTCATTCATAGAAACTAATTATGTTATAATGTTTTTTTTATAAATCTTATATTTTTCTAGGTACCAATGGTAAGATTTAATCAATAATCATTGAAACTAAATTTTTATTTTTTGTTTGTTTTAGGATATGATTAATTCTAATGGATTTGTAAGTATTGGCTTTCGATCTATAAAAATGCCTTTCTATGCATTCATTGCATCTTTTACATCTTTACAAATCTAAAACAATCTTTTTTTTTTTTTTTCAGGTTCGTTTCCAGTTTCGTTTTTCATTGGGTAGCGGGTAGATTCTTTCTTTGCTTTTCTTGCAAAGAAAGGTCTACTTCAGGGATGCGACCCTGCCCACGCGAGCCATGATTTTCTCCTCCCACCAGTAATTGGGAGAAATCATGTCTTTACCTAGTATTTTTCCCATTAACCATCACCCCTTTTCTACTTCTTTCTCGTAATAGTGGATTATTTCAATCGGGGGGAAAACACTTAAAACAAAAATTGCTAAAAGTTCCACATTTAAGGTCTCACTTTTCCCCTTCTTTCCTATTCTTTTTAATATTTTGTTGGCAGGATGAACTATAATGCAAAACTCTGTCCAGCAGGAGATGGAAATGGACCCAAAGAGGACTGAGTTAAGGTAAACGGTAGTATTTTAATATTTTTATTACTTTCGTATTGCATTGCACATGTGAGAAAATCATTTTTCATGCACTTTTTTATATTTACAGATACCATGGATAAGTCCAAAATCATGGAAAGTTCTACCTTAAAAATCTTATTTTTTCTCTTCTTTCGAATTCTTTTTATTGTTTCGTTGGTATGATGAACTATGGTGATGATTTAATATTCCGCCCAAAAGAAAGAGGATGAAATTATGGTAGACAGTAATAAAAAATAATTATTTTTAAACGAAATTGAAGAATATTTTAATCCGTTTATTGTGTTCCTCGTAGCATTGCACATGTATGATAGTTACTTTGAATGCATATTCTTTTATTTTTTACAGGTACCATGGATCAATCCAAAATTATATACATTTATTTTTATTATACTATATTTTAGGTAGATTAAAAATTATTCAGTATAAAATATTCGTAACTTGTAATCTCCGTATGTGCATATGTTGAAATATTACTAAGGTGTGTTAACTTTCAGTACAATCATCGATGTTACTTAAATTCTATTCAGGTGTACTTCTCGTTTATCATTCTGTTATTTGGTATTCAAACTTTTCTCTTTATTCTCGATAGTAATTGTAAGGATTTTTCGAATTAAACTCTTAGGGTGGGGCCTAAGAGTGGGGCTCATTAAAAAACGTTCTAGGGATGATCATTTTCTTTGGTTTCAATTTAATTCGGATGTGGACATCTTCAGGATGCACT
>NW_014569594.1:301293-303607 GCF_001313835.1 Polistes canadensis
TTCATCACGCGTGATTCATCGCTCGAGATTCATCTATCTTAGAAAGCTGAGACTTGCGAGAAGCTACTTCGAGGAGAATTATTTGTATTGCGTAATACTACATCATCTAAGTTCGGCCAGCGACAAGGGACAAAGGCGATCCTGTACTTGGCCAGAATTATCCTGATTTGTACGGATTCTTCGTCAACGTATCAACCAGGGTTTTTATGCCGAAAGGTTTTTCCCTGACGAGCCAAATAAAGCGTACTTTTTAGTACTGACTGGGCTCAAATATATTTGTTATTGTGTTTTATTTTCCTATCCTCCTTCCCATTAATAAAGAATCTCGATATCACYCGTAAGGRCATTTTTCGATTCACTACTATCCACTGGAGTACCGATTAAGGCATCGGTCGCAACAACAAGTTTCTTTTAAATCCCTAATTAATTATCATATCCTTATTCCTTTCACTCCTTGGTTCCTTTTATCCACTTAATATACAGAAACTAATTATTTTATAATGTTATTTTAATAATTTATATTTTTACAGATATTATTTATAGGGAAGAATTATAATAGAAATTTATCGCGAAAACTGTCCCCCTATAAGTTCTATTTCTCTATAATGTTTTTCAAAGTTTTAAGGTAAAAGCATTGGATGAATTTCACGTAAATGTGAAACCAGTTGCAAGATAGTAAAAGAAATGGAAGAGGAGAGAAAAAGATATAGAGAGAACGTTTGTAGTTTTGGATTGATAGTATTGTCCACAAACGATTGTGGGCGTAAACATAACCGTAAATACATTCAGATTCTGTCCACCGTGACGATGGCGCTTTGCCAACTGGGAAAGTTTTCGATGCTAGGTTACAACAGTATAATGCTACGTCAAAGAAGAGAGAGAGAGAGGAAGAAGGGAAGAGAAAAAGGGTGGAATCGTGTATACAAACCAGTTCTCCGAGGGCTTTCCTAACAAAACGCATCGTGGTTTCCTAACCGCAGTCTGAAGTCGTTCGTGGTAATCGCGGTACAACCATATACTGATGATTGTTATATCATAATCTCGTAGAGATACTTAAGAACATATTATCGATAGAACATTATTATTAACATAAGTAACAAAAGTTAATTATTATTTTGCTTGTGACGAATTAACATCAAATGTATTATTCATCGTTGAATATATTCGATCTAAATACTTACACGAATTTCAAAAACTAATGATTAACACGTTATGGTCAATGATTATACGCTTCTAAAAATAATTTGTCGATAGGTAGACATTATCGTGGAGAAAATGTCGAATGTTCGCTGTAATAGCGATTAAATTATTTTAACTCTTCGATGCACGATACGAATTAATACCCTGTCCATGTTGAATCCAGTATAACATCGATGGTTAATTATTAAATACAACATAGATCGCTTTTATACCGCGTAATTATATGTTAAATTCACGTAGAAAGCTGAATAATGTAATATCATCGTTTGCCACGTTTATATTTCATTGTCGTATTTGAGCGTAATTTTTTTTTTTTATTTTTTCTCAACGCATCGGATAACACAAAATGTTCCCTGTTAAAAGTTAGAAATAGTAGAAGAAGAAGAAGAAGAAAAAAACCAAAATCGGGATATAAATTTAAACCAATGAGAAATGTTATATCATATAGTAAAATATCTTTTTAAAAAGAAGAAGAAGAAGAAGAAGAAGAAGAAGAAGAAGAAGAAGAAGAAGTTGAAGACTTTTCGAAGATTTCAAGCAGCAAAGTTTTCTTTTCGTTGCCATAAAATGCATACCAGAGGAAATCTTTCATCGTACGAAGCCAGCCAGAGAAGCAATAATTTCCACAAAAGTGAGATACTTTTTCCAGCCCTCTTTCTCTCTCTCTCACTCTCTCTCACTGTCTTTTTTTTTCTCTGTCTCTCTTTTATCCACTCTCTCGTTCTTTTTCATTTTTCCTTCTTCCGAGCCATCGTCGTCGTTCGAAGGCCGTGCAATTTTGCCGGTACTCGCGGTGAGAGATTTGCATGCTAAGGGTGCGGTGAGGTATACTTCCATTTTATAAGCTTCTTAAATTGGCGGTGCGCAGCGCGTTGCTAGTTAGATGGAAACTCTGCTACGGACAAAGGGAATCTCGCGCCAGGTACTTTCGTTGGGATGAGCATTCGAGAGGTCGAAGTTCATTTCGCGACTAAGCTCAACCAGGGACAGTGTCCTCCGTTCACTACCGAGATGCTTTATTGCTGGGGTATATGCTATGGGGAAACCAAGAGAAAGAAAGAGAAAGAGAGAGAGAGAGAGAGAGAGAGAGAGAGAGAGAGAGAGAGAGAGAGAG